>NW_017307024.1:601027-615892 GCF_000935625.1 Nanorana parkeri | reverse complement strand
TTACTGTGAAAAACAAACAACATACCGATGGGGCGGGGGGGGGGGGGGCCCCATCCACAACAGGCTGCCTGCAAAAAACTACAGGAGGGTTGCAAAGAAAAGACCAGTCACCCTGCACATAACGAGAGCAGCAGTGATTGGTCTTTAATACGGGAAGCTCCTGCACAGAGACATAGTTTAGCACTAGGTTACTGTGCAGATCAGGAAAAATATACACAAAGCTCACCAAGATTCAAGTAAGAATACACATGGCTCTTGAATTTTAGACAATATTTGCTTATCCCAGAGTTCTGCGTTAAGTAAAAAAACTAGTAATATTAGCTTCTTTCATTTATAGCGACTCCAGGATCTTCCCATCATATTTTTTTACTTTTTCCGTCTCACCTTTGAGTTATGTGAGCTTTAGGGCTGTATTGTTTCCACTCTCCGCTTAAAGCATTCTCTGTACAATAAAATCAACCAAAAATGGTGGTGAGGGAGTGATGATGGGTAAGCATATACTGTATGTCTGGGGGAGGCCTAACCCTAAATTAGCAATGAAACAGAGTTTCTTTAAACAACAAATAGGATGATTCTATATAATATTATTTATAGTTATGGATAGATTGATAGCAAACTCTAAGCCCCGGTTCATAGCTGTGCACCAGAGGAATGTGCACGTTTCTGCAGTGCACAGAGATGTATGTTTTTTTGGCAGAAGTGCTACAATGCTATTAATTTTTTAATTGCTCCCCAAACATGCCTGTCAAAGCACATGCGGTGTAGAGCTCCGGAACACTTGGTACTTTGGTGCGATTGTTAAGCATTGGTCATCCCATTGAATTGAATTTGCTTGCCAAAAATGTGGCACCATATGCACTCATCGCACACACACGCGGGCACACACACGCGGGCACACACACACGTGTGAACCTGGACTAAAGGCATAGAACTGCCCTTATAGACACCCCCCAAACTGAATTTGCTGTATGCATCGCACATGCTGTATCCAGCTTCAGACAGGTTGTGCTATTAGCATTGCAGAATACCACCAGCTATAGAGGACTACAAATCCCAGCAATACATTATACAGCAATGCAGAATAATATAAAGCTACATACTGTAGTTGTTCCGGGGTGGCTGCCTGATGTCTCCAGGGTCTCAAGTGGGCTGTGCAGGCCCTCAGGTGGCTATGCGGCATATCAGGTCAGCTGTGCAGCCTCTCAGGAGGGCTGTTTAGGGTCTCAGGTGGGCTTTGTGGGCTCTCAGGTGGCTGTGCGGTGTCTCAGGTGGGCTGTGCAAGCTCTAAGGTGGGTTGTGCAGTGTCTCAGGTGGGCTGTGCAAGCTCTAAGGTGGGCTTTAAAGTGGTCTTAGGAGGGCAGTGTGGACTCTCACTAGGGGTTCGGAGGCGGGTGGCATGGTTCCATAGGAAGAGAAGGAAATGTGCGGGTCGGTGCTGTATGCAGTGCCGCAAGGTCCCCAGAAGGCTGCCTTGAGGTCCCCAGCAAGCACAGGACCTTACGGCAGCCGCTCATGTTTAAAAATTTAAAGCGCTGGTATCGATGCTTAGTGGCAGGGTATTTTCACAAGTACTCATGAAAATGCCAAGTATCGGCATCGATACCAGTATTGGTGTCGATACCGGTAATGGCAGGTGATTCTGTGCCTCACTAGTTTGGGGGCCCCCTGGAAAGTGCCGTCTAAGGCAACTGCCTTGTTTGACTTGCGGCAGACACCCCTAGTTATCATCCCATGTTATTTGAATAGATTGAATCAAATTATTTTTTATAGTGTTTCCTGTCGTATTTCCCTTGCCATGAGTAACAATGTACTCATTTACAGGAAGGGCTTTAAGCATAACAAAATACTGAGAAAGGTAAAAATCTAAGAAGTCCTAAAGCTAGAGTTGGTATTTTCTTATGCTAATTTATTGGGGAAAAACAGACTACACTAAGAAAAACCTGAATTTCTGGATGGCTTTTGTATAAAGTTTGAGGTACAGAAGCTTAAAGCCCTTTCTGTAAATGAGTACATTGTTACTCATGGCCGAGGAAATACGACAGGAAACGCTCTAAAAAATATTTCTATACAAATAACGTGGTTTGATAACTATTGAAGTCCTGTTCTTTATTAGCACAAAGACTTTTAATACATATCCATCCAATAAACTTAGACAGTCTGAGTTCTAATGGCTACTGATAACATTTACAATTGTACATATAAATATTTCTTGGGCATATCGGAACTATAGATATGAGAGATAAAGCTGTAGGTACTTGGAGCAACATTTTGCTACTTACAATTGATTTCCTGTAAAATAAATCAAAGTGCTTTACTAAAGTAAACGTCATCCAGTTGGCATTTTGAGCTATATTTTAATCAATACTGTACCTATGCCGATAGAGAGATATATAAAGTAATTTAATTTAGTAGCCAACACCCAGTCTTGGTCATAAATGGCTTATTTTGACAGGTAATATGTCTTAGGTTTTGCAATCCCTATAACAGTAAAGACATATGAAGAAAAGAGAGGTATGAATATATTATGTGCAAAATAAACCTCATATAAAAGATATGCCACTGAAGGGGTTTTGCACATTAAATCCATTCATGCAGAGGGCCATGTGTGGAGGATCTTGACTAAATAATGTTTAAAGGATACTTCAAATATGGGGCAAAAGACTGACGAAGACTGGCCATACACTGCTCTATCACACCGGCCGCTGTCAGAATACCTGACCAGAGCCAGCAGCCTATTGGTTGCCGGCTCTGGTCGTACAAAGCTGATTGGCACACACTGTGCGAATTTTGGCTGGTTCCTCAAGAACCGGCCGCAATTTGCACAGTTTATGGGCACCCTAAGGCCAAGACCGGCCTAAAGGTAGGCAGAAGAGGTGGCAGTATTGGGCTCTTCAGCAGGAGGGTGCGCAAAAAGGGCAGGACCTGCAGAAGTAGTTTACAGCTCATAATGGAGGGCGTACATTGGTCCTTTTGACTTGGGTGCTAAAGGACCTTGTCCAAACACTGACATAACTTGTCTCAGTGATGCTGAGTCTCCACACTCAGGCTCAGTATCACTAAGTAGTCTGGAACAGTGCTCCTGCCTTTTGTGAGAGGCACAGCAGTCAAGCAGGTATCGCTGAGCCTGTGGTCTTGTCAGGCTCAGTATTACTGATCGATCTGCACTGAGGATGATGTGTCACATGGACGCTCCAGCCTCAGTGCAGCCCCCTATAGTGCTTCTCCAAATGCCTCCTCAACTAGCCTCATGAAAGGCTTGACCCTGGTTTAGTGATATACTGTCTACACTAGAGACACACTGGTGGTAGTATTGAGTCTGCACAGTATAAAGTGTACATGCTCGGTTGAGCACAACGCCGAGAGACTTAGCCCTGAAGTTTTTGAGACCTTTTTTAAAGCTTATGTGAAAATTGTCTGCAGTGAGGCATCTGATATAAAATTCCCAATATGCCTTAGAATGACCATTACCTAGAGAAGGCTTTTCCTTCGCTGTATGACCTTTTTTTATGGGAATGTCAGGTTACATAGACATGTCGTCAGTGGAATAAAACAGTGGTAGCAGAAGTCAAAGCGGAGCTCAGGCCCATAGACTAAAGTGTAAGTCAGTTGATCTGCCATAATGTCAATGTGCTCAAAGCTTCCTGTGGGAGCTGACAACCTTTTCCCAGTCTATCTAATACAAAAAAAGATTGGCTTGAGTTGGGCTTTAAAAGTCTAATTTTAGTTAAAGAAAAACTTTTGGAAATAAAATATCTGCAATAGAACTCCAGGCCTGATTTGTCACCAGCGCTGTTGTGGGGGGGATGAATCAGGGCACTGTACAGAGAGGACTACTTTAATACAGTGGGTATCAGTCTTAACTGCAGCCTTAGGACCAGCTTTGAGATTTCAGCTGGTGATAGAGGAGCTGAAAGTTAAAAAGAAAAACACAACATTTTTTAAAGTGATATTAAAGTCAAAATGCTTTTAAACTATTTCAAATGCTGATTAAAATCACTTACAATAGATGCTGCTCCTTGATGTTGAAAAGCTTTTGGTTACTGGAGAATCAGCTGGTCTTCTGAACACTGGCTCTGATATCCTGTTTTAGGGAGACTCCTTTCCCTTACAAGCTTCCTAGGGAGCCAGCCTTGTGTGCGCTAGTAAGCTGTTTTTGTCTCCATAAACACACAAGCAGAGCAAGGCAGCCACTTTACTGATCCCTGATCCTTCATCCCCCCTTCTTCTTTCTCCATGCTAGTAGATGGACAGCTGCTGGAGACTGCTATCCCTTGTGATCTTGTACTAAACAGAAAGTTGGGAGAAGCTGAGCTGAGAGAGGTAGATCCAGCTGCTTGAAAAAATTATGACTATAACTGTTTGGGCACAAATTTTAAAAAATACTTTGAAAGGGCAAATGTACAGAAATACTTTGTGGGGCAATGTATATTTGTTTGATCTGGATTCATTATTGAAAAAAGTTTGAAAGTTCAATATTACTTTAAAACTTACTGATTTAAAAGAGAGGAAGTGTTTTCCCCCCTAGTTCTCTTTAGGGTCACGGGAGGACATATACTAACCTCCTCCCATGACCCAAGGCTCAGCATATCGCGTTTGAGTGCGCCGCAGCCTGGACGGATCCCGACAATACTGTCTGGATCCACCAAGCTGCCTGAGTGACAGCTGGCTCTGCCTATCTAGAGGCAGAGCCAGCTGTGCCCGCTGCCACCCCCATCTGTTCCTCCACTCAGTGCTGGAGGTTCGGAGAGAGGGGAGGGGGGAATCCCTGCAGGGAGCGGTGACTGACAGTCACCGCTCTCTGCAGGGAGATGATCGTAAAGTGAGCGAGCGATGGTATGTGTTTGCTCACTTCCCGTTCAATAGAGCCAACCTGTGACAGCTTGTTTGTCACAGGTCAGCTCTAACTATGAGGATGAGTGGAAATCACTCACCTCGTAGTTCTCCTTTAATGCCCCCCTCAATGTATTGCTTACAGTCCTTTTATCTATGATTGGACTTAATTCCTTGCCCCTTTCACATGGTTTTCTCTGCAACTTAAAAGGTCTAAGAGGAATACAAATCAAAAACCACTGTAGTACCTGAACACTGGCATTTATTTTGAAGGCTGCAAGAAATTAAAAGTAAGCAAATGACATTGCAGCCTTAAGCTTATGATTAAATCCAGCTTTACTTCTTTGTGTTAAGCCTTAGCTTTCCTTAATGCCCCCGACACTAGACCCTAATGGTGACAGTTATCCCTTTTCACCATGGGAAAGTGTACACAGGATTATAATATGGCAGAAGGAAGCGACGCAGACATTGGCAAGCATTTCGTGTTGCACCTGTCAGGCTGTATCTGCAGCACGGAGAGCTGAAATCCCAGGAGAGAAACACAAGTAAAAGGAATTTGCATAACTGCTAGGTGAAGGGTGGGTGGCATTGAAATGGCACTAGCTACGTCACAGCACCCTCCCTTTCCCTTCCCTAAAGATAGACTTTGGATCAGCCGCTTCACTGAGTGCTGCCCTCCCTGCCTCCCTCTGCTGTCGCTTACAATATAACAAGAGGTCATTTCATGCATGAGAAATATTAAGTCAATGATTAACTCATGCCACACAAGTTGACAGACTAGAAAAGCCAAACCTAAGAATTAACCTGTTCTTTCCCCAAATACTCCACAACTCTGACATTAGCTTCCAAGCCTTTTTCTTTACATTCTATTTTCGGCTTGGCCTATCTCGTAGTCCAGTGCTGTATGTGTGTCTCCTAATACAAACAAAAACAAGTTCTTGAAAATAAAGGTGTCCATTGATGTTGGATAGCAGTCTATGGTTTGGCTGTCCTATCATTCATAATTAAACATAATTCCCAACATAATTCCCAATTCTGAGACGCCTTATAGCTCAAAGTATATAGGCAAAGGAACACCCCTGCCGCTTCCCCTGTTATCTGGAATATGAAGACTTATTGCTCAAAATATGATTGGGTAAATCCACTGATGCCTTTTTTACCATTGGTTTAGATTTATACTGGCTTTCCAAAATAGCAAATGCAATAATAAATAGGTTGGGTGGAAGGTTTAGTGTAAAAGGGTAAGTCCACATTCCCAAGTGAATTTGGGAACATGGAATTACCACCTCCAATCTGGCCCCCTTACCCCCACCCACCCACTATACTTCCCCTCTGCCGATACAGGTGTACTATCCGTACCTCGTACTGCCTTGTAGAGCAGCCCTGCACTATGGATTTTGGTCAGAAACTATTCTCATTGCTCAGTGCAGTCAGCTGAACGCGCTGAGCAGTTAATGCTTGCTTCTTAGCAAGGAGCACTTCTCATTGGTTCATTGGTCATCGTTGTCAGGTGGAGGGGAAGGAGCATTCGCCGAATGGTTAGACTAGCAAGAAGGGGAAGAGGGGAACAGATTGGAGGGGTAATTCCATTTTGCCAAATTTACTTAGGAAAGTGGACTTACCGTTTAAAGAATTTTGGTGGTTAAATAGTATATGTTTGTATGGAGGTCTTATACATCAGGCCAAACTGTGAACAACTGAAGAGAAGAGGGTGACAAAGAGGGACAATTGGGAGCTCTCATTGTGATCGAATTTGTATCACCTTTATTATTATAAATAAACTTCCCACATTATATGAAGTTTTAAGGGGACATTAGTTTTGAATTTTGTTTCACATTTCTAGTAAATAATTTCCTTAAACTGCTCAAGCCCACAAGACCTAGTGAAGTGAAGGAAAACAATTTCTAAACCCCCACAGATTTTGCTTTTACATGTGTAATAAATACAGAGAACATATAAAATATTATGATTACAAATAGGCTGAAAAACATTTCAGGGACATCGAACTGTATGCAGCCAACATTAATGCTAAGAGGGAAAAGTTATTAACAAACAGAAACCCAAACATTTGCAGTGAAAGACAATTTTGCATTTGGAGCTTGGGATTCCAAGCATGATAATTATGCAGAATATACCAAGTTATTGTATAACTTGAACGCAGAATTTTGCTGTAGACCCCTACAAGGTACAAAATGTGGATGGCAGTATTACGTGAACATGGCAGAGGATGGTAAACTTTGGCACTGCAGCTGTGCTGAAACTTGAAGTTCCATGAGGCACTCAAAGATTCTGACAGTGACGGTCTTGACTCCCAGAGGAAGAGACATGATGGGATTTGTGGTCTCACCACAGCTGGAGTGCAAAGGTTGTCTAGCCCTGCAACATGGCATCATCTTTTGCAAGTAAAATGACTGGTTCATATTGTTTTCGCCACTTTGACTTTAAACCAGCAGTTTGTGTCTGCTGACCATCTGAGCCTGTGCACCATCTATGCCTTCTAAGTGTCAGTTTGGTTTTTAATAATAATAGGACATGAGCTGCAGTGTAGGATAAGGAGCAAGGACCAAGGACCTAGATCTGTAGGATAGCAGAGTGGCCATTTATTACATGCCATGGATGCAGTTTCTGTAGTTCCTGTTCCTACACCACTGTACCAGTTCAGTTTTTTTACAGGTTATTTTATTGCATAATAGTTTTTGCGTCAAATCGTTTAATATGCAAAAATTACTATTGCACTTGTGTAATGTCATTATTTTTCCGTACTAAATAAGTATTTGACGATGGAAAGCTATTTAACTATTGAAAGTCTCTATGTTTCATAAAAGGGTACTCATGAGTCTTATTTTATTACCACGGCAGATTGTTCCTGCACTTTTCTTTGGACACCGTGTAGAAACTCACTGTAAATGGCAGTCCATATTATTAGTCTGTATCTGTACCAGTAGGTTTGGATGTACAGTTGGCCATGAGGGCATATAGGAATGAGTACCTTCCCAACTTTCTGAGTAGGGATGAGCTGAACGTGCCTTGGTTTGGTTTGTACAGTCTCTGAATCCAGACAGATTTTGGGTTTGGTTCACTTGGACATTCTCCTAATCTAGCCGGAAACCTGGGTTCAGTGAACATCCAAGCAAACTGAACCAGGGTCACCTGTGTGCTAGCAAACAATGACGGTGTGCAACCCATATGGAGTCATCAGTTGGTAGAACACTAGCACCCTAGTATCATTGGTTGCCAAGATTCTGGGGACCGTTCAGCGTCATGGGTGGTTATGGTGTGTCCCCAATGACACTGTGCAGCTCAGCAACCAGTCAACATATGGAACTGTGCACACTACACGGCGCCATTGGTTGCTAAGACACAGAGGGTGGTTCAGCAGGTGGTTGAACAAATTGTCTAGTTTGCCCACCTGAACCTCCCTCTGTGTCCTAGTACCCAATCGCGCTGTACGGTGCGCAAAGAGCCATTTGTTGACTGGTGGCTGATTTTGAGGAACAACTTGGGTTCGGGTCGAACCAATGGCCAACCCGAACCTGAAGCTCATCTTTATTTCTGAGATGAGATTGACACTTTATAGCACAAAGTTTGCACCTCTGCCACACTTCCAGTTATGTGGACCACGAATATTTAGTATGCAAAAAATTGATTAATTTGTTAAACCCCTAAGTGCGTCTTTTTTTCACTTTAAATTACTTGTTTTTCCTGAAAATTACTACTGTTGCCTTTGCCTCAAAATAACAGATTCAATCATTTCAAGCAGTATTCAACTCTCAAAATTGTCTTTAATAATGAATCCAGATCCAAGAAATATACATTGCTCAGCAAAGTATTTCTTTACATTTTTCCCAAGCACTAACAGTCATGTTTCTGAACAGCTCCAACTCTCTCAGCTCAGCTTCACTGAACTTCCTGTCCAGTACAAGATCACAAGGGACAGAGCAGTCTGCAGCAGCTATTCATCTACTAGCTTGTAGAAGCTAGGAGGGAGGGGAGCGGCTTGTCTGACTGTGTGTTTGTGGAGACACACATAGCTTACTAGCATACACAAAAGGATGGCTCTATAGGACCCTGCAAAGGAAAGAAGCCACCCCTAAAAGCAGTATATCAGCGCCACTCCTCAGGGGACCAGCTTATTCTGCAGGAAACGATAAATTTCCAAAATCAAGAAGCAGCATCCATTGTCAGAGAATTGAAATAGCTTAAAAACATTGTGACTTTAATATGACTTTCAAGGTTAGAAAAGGATAAAAGGTTTTCTGTATTATGACACTTTTGGTAGTATTCAGTGGCGTCACAAGGGGGGTGCAGCCCCCACTCGGGTGATACCATTGGAGGGGTAACACCAAAATGACTGACAGTCATTTTGGTGTCACTCCCTTCTGAAAAGTCGGGCATTCGGTCATGGACCGAACGCCCAACAGTATCAGGAGAGAGAGGAGGGGACCCGGCGGCATACCTTATCCCGCCGGGTGACTGTCCCCTCCTCTCTCTGCCGGCGTCCATCACCAAGATGGCCGCCGGCAGGTATCAGAAGATTGCCACGTCACGCGCATGTGCGGTAACCGCATGGGGATGATTTGGCTCTACCAACTATCCTAAACTGAGCAATAATCCTCATGTTTTTGGGTTTGTGCCGAAATGAAGCATGTAAATACCTTCAGTTCTCAGGAGGCTCTACTGTGCTTCATACGTAACACATGGAAATAAATATATTGCATATGTCAGGCTTTTGTGAATTGTGGCTTGAATGTGTCCGAGGAGATATATTATAGTGTGATTATACAAATCATGTCCAGTATACTGTAATCTACAACCCACTGGCAGTGATCATAAACTTTGCTTACTGGAGTCTGACTGTACAGAACACACCCAAGAGACTCTAATTTACTGTCTAACTACACATAACATACCTAAACTGGATTATGTTGTGTAACTGTACACAAAATACACGGGGGACTATATACCCTGATTGTGCAGAACATAGATAAGAATATATATTTTACTACAGCCATAAACTGGGATTAAAAACTAGCAATAGCGTGTAAAGAAATTCTTCCCTATTTGTGTTCATGACCTTATATTGAGAAACTCTTTGTAGTAGACATGTGCGATTCGTTTCGTTACGAATCGAAATTCGTACGAATTTTCCTGAGATTCGTAAGCATACGCTAAAATGTGCCGAAACTAACGAAAATACGTATTTCGTACGAATCCGAATTGAGTTTCGGATACGAATTACGAAATACGAAATAATGGATATTACGAAACGGAACGAAACGGAACAAATTTTTTGACGGCGCACAAGTCAACTTTGTAGCACCACTGCTGACTCGGTATTCGAGTCAAACCTACACATTTATAATCATTTCCAAATCTAGGATTTATATTTCTGGCCTTGCAGTCCTAAAAGTAACACAGCTCCTCCACGCAGCATAAACCTGTCTGGCAGTAGTAGACCTGGTTTTTCTCTGCTGTAGTTACTTAAGCAGGCCATACACTGCTCGAAGTCTTGCTGACTTGGACTAAATGCGGGTTCTGTGTGGCCCTGCCAGCACCACAAAAGTCTATTATTCAGTCGAATAGACAAAGTGGACAATTATCAGCTGGACAGTCACTGCAGCCAACCAGTTACAGCAACTGTTATTATTATTATCACTACTACTACAGGTATTTATATACAGTGGAGGCACCAGCCTGGGTATCTCCCGGTGCGGTTGTCGTGCATGTGTTATGACGGCCGTGGTTTGATGTCATCACCCATGTGCGTTGGTCCGGAAAATGGTGTGAACCTGCCCTCATATGTATGCATTTGAGATAGGGACCTTAGATTGTAAGCTCCTTGAGGGCAGGGTCTGATTTAAATTATCACTGTGTAAAGCGCTGAGTAAAATTGTCAGCGCTCTATAAATACCAATAATAAATGAAGGGATCTGTCAATTTCTTTTGTTCAGCCAATAGGCTGAACAAAAGGACTTTATAGATGTATGGGAAGCTTAACACTTCCTCTCCTGATCTGTGACTGGACAGTAAAAGGAGAAGCAGCAGACCGATGAGCTTATCCCTCTGGCCTTCTGCTCTCTCCTTCTATCAGGATGATCCTTGTTAGTACTTGCATGCTGCAGTACAGCTGATTGGCTCCTTCTGCTGTTTCTCTCTCCTCCAGTCTGAGCTTTTCTGTACAGGATCTGCAAGATGCTGATAAGTCAAATTCACATACTTACACTGCTTGCATTAAACAAAACATACATTGAATGATGTATCAATAAATACAGAACTGCATTCATTTGTCTCCTTTATATCTGCCTGGAGTTCACTTGTAACGTATTCGGTTTTTAACAAAAGGCTAAGCAGGAGCTGGCACTGATCCAGATATACTCTCAGGCACACCAGCCCTTCTGGCTCTTACCACTGTTGCTACATACCAGTGTGGGATTATTTTACAATCCACCTTACTGTACAAAGCATATCTTAAAGAAGACCGCATTCAGTCTGTGTGCATAGGACAGAGACAGCATAGCCATCAGGACGCAGAACTATGCTCATCTTCTCCAACACTGGAGAATAATGGACAATCGGGCAAACTTTTCCAACTTTTCTACTTTATATTAATGTCACTGCTTAAAAATGGTAAATACTGGGCATCAAGAGCTTAAAGAGGAACTCCGGGATGATAACAAAACTAACCCCCTGTAGTGGGGCTACCCCTGCGCTGCCAGGGGTAACTGCTCATTTGGTCACAGATAAAGAAAATATACTCACCTGATCCTCTGTCCGGCTTGGCTGCTGGACCAGTCCTCGGAGCCTCTTCTCCCCTTGGACTCCATTGGTCTAAGCCTTGCTGACATCATCATGTCTACAGCTGGTTCGTTGCCTTGCATTGAACTTGAAGATACTGAGGGACATTCCCTTAGATGGAGCGAAGGACCAAGGATCGAATGAGTATATCTTCTTTATTCTGGTCCCTAGACTAAAATGAGACGTTAACCCTTGCAGTGCGAGGGTAACCCCACTGCAGGGGTTAGTTTTATAAAAACCTGGAGTTCCTTTTTAAAATCCTTGAGTTTTTGGTGGCGCTAACTTGGTGCAGATAATTAGACGTGGGTACCGGCAGGGGCATATCTGCTGCGAGGCAAACAAGGCGTGCCTGCAGAGCCCACCACAGATCCGGCACAGCCCCCCGAGACCTACAGTGCCCACCAGAGATCCTTCACAGCCCACCTGAGACCCCGCAGAGCCCACCGCAGATCCTATACAGCCCCCCTGAGATCCTGCAGAGCCCACCATAGACTCTGCGGAGCCCACCGTAGATCCTGCAAAGTTGGGGTGGGGACGCCCGTGTTTTGCCTTGCCTAGGGCAACCCCAAACCAGAATGCACCACTGGGTACCGATATTATGGCTCCTGGGGTAACTGCCAGATAGTTTTGTTCATAATTTGGCATTTGGGGATAATTTGCTTTAGCAGTAGATTAAGGAGTCATAAGCTAGCCATACACAGCTTGAATTCGGAGCACTGCGTGGCCCCATCAGCATCCCTTCATTCAACAAAATCTGACTTTTGTTGCAGGAGCCAGTCTAAAAAAACTTGTCCGAACAGGGACTGCAGTCAATCAGCTGCAATCACTTTTCAGGCATTCTAAAAGCAGCACACCCGATAGCCTGGTGGGAAGGGGGGATTACCCCCATCCACGCTGTTTAATGTGGATTGACGAATCAAGTTCAGCCAAACAAACGCACAGTATATGGCCAGCTTTTTTTCTCGGTTGTTATGCTGAAATTCAGTTCTAGTGTCTTTGTGTTTCTTAAGCAATCACAGTAGACATATGCAGGAAGAGTAGTTAGCAAGGATCAAAGTGACGTCCCTACTGCAGACTTGTACACACTTGATAGGATCAGGAGGAGCCACCAACGGCATTGAATCATTCCTATACCGTCAGGATGTTTTTGGCACCTTGCAGAGGAAGACACACCCTTCCCTGCGGCAGTGCAGGTTGTATAATAACCTGAGGCAATGGCACACCTTCCGCCGGCTCCAGCTACAAGTCACTATTGTTCCTCGCAGACAGTATTAATTGACAGGTTCTCTTCCTGGTCAAATATTTGTTCTTAACTCTGCTGCAAACAATGATGCACCATGGGGAAGAGTTTGGAGAGGAAGCTGTCGCCTATAGCAACCAATCAGGTATTTTCAGATGAAACAAGGAGGCTGATTGGTTGTTTTGGGTCACAGCTCTTTTTTTGCAAAAATCATCCTCTGTGTCCTTGATGAAGTTGGCAGTACATGTATTCATTTAAGGCAGGGGTAGCCAAATGTTGGCCCTCCAGCGGCCGTAGAACTACCAGTCCCATAAGGCGTTGCAAGACTGAGCCACAGGCATGACTTCCAGAGGTCACCACAGCTGTTTGGCAACCCCAATTTAGGGGATAACAAAATCCAACGTGCTTTACAAAGCTCATTCAGGCTCATTCAGGCTGGCCCCTGCCCATAAAGGTTATCTAAACCCACAACAAAAATAGAATATATTGCAGCTTACCAGTCCCTAGCTATGGTAGCTACATTTGTTTCATTTTCAGGCTAAGTACACCTTGTGCAAGCACAGAAGAATACCAGTTGATCCTGATAGAAATCCAGTGTTCTTGTTACTTCCTGTGTACTGAACTGAAATCTCAAACAATGTTGTCCATGGCCAGGAAACTCCCCAGACCTTAATCCTTAATCCCATTGAGAACTTGGGGTCAATCCTCAAGAGGCAGGTGAACAAACGCCCCCCTTCGCACTCTCGATCATCGCAAGCCCACCCCCCTGAGGGGCGGGCTTCCGATGACCGCAATGCTGAACGGGCAGTGTGCGCGTGCGCACACCGGCCCGTTCAGCATTTATCTTCCGAGCACCGTTCTAACCAGCCGAGAATCGTACGATTCCCGGTTGGTTTTCGAACATGCTGGTTCGACAGAAGACGTGCGACCGTACAGTAGAAACGGTCGCACGTCTCCGTTCACACTGCTCGATTATCGTACGAAAAACCGATCGCATACGATTATCGTACGATAATCGTGCAGTGTATGGGCACCTTTATGCAAGACCTCTGCAATTCGCCCTGGCATGCGGTCAGTCAACTTCTGGGCCACATCCTTTAAGGTGGCCATACAGTCTACAACCATCGCAAGACTTTAGTCTTGCGATGGTTGTAAAGGGATTAAAAAAACGTACGATCTGCCTATCTTGGACAGGCAGATCGCACTCTCGTATTCTTCTGGTATTCTTCTTCGAACATGCTGGTTCGACAGAAGACGTGCGACCGTACAGTAGAAACGGTCGCACGTCTCCGTTCAAACTGCTCGATTATTGTACGAAAAACCGATCGCATACGATTATCGTACGATAATCGTGCAGTGTATGGGCACCTTTAGAAGGATCAACACTGCAAATATTGACTCTTTGCATAAACTTAATGTAATTGTCAATAAAAGCCTTTGGCATTGCAGTTCTGTTATTGTCTGTGAATGTATACTTCTGTTCTACTTGTATGTTACAGTATATTGCAAAGCAAAACAAAATAAAAACTTTCTTGATTGAAAAAAAACATTTACAATATGAAAAAAAAAAAGCCTTTGGCATTTCTAATATGCTTGTAATTATACTTCAGTATACCATAGTAACATCTGAAGATTTTAAAACAATGAAGCAGCAGACTTTGTGAAAATTAAAATTGGTGTCTCAAAACTTTTGGCTAGAACTGTACTATATGTCACCAGCATATCGGAATCAAGTGTCCAAACTCGTCTTCATTGACGCATGTACATGTCACAGAAAAAGGCAATATTTCAGGGCCACTTAGGGTCCCTTCATCATATTGTGCCTGATAAAGGGACCCTAAGTGGCCTTGAAATGTTGCCTTTGTCTGACAACATACACATGCGTCAATAAAGACGAGTTTGGATGATGAGTCTTTTCTCATTTTTCGGTGACTTGATTTCCACTGCACTCCTTACTGGTATACCCCATGTAAATGGATGCTGAAGTGCCCGCAGATGAC
>NW_017307024.1:596449-600887 GCF_000935625.1 Nanorana parkeri | reverse complement strand
GACGCTGGTGGACTCCACCAGCGCCATCTGCGGGCACTTCAGCACCCATTTACATGGGATATACCAGTAAGGAGTGCAGTGGAATATCTACTGGCCTTGATCTCCCTAATTAAGACACAGACAGCAATATAAGTGGAGGGTCTAGCTATTCCCTGCCTTGCTTAAAAGTAAAAGAAAAAAGTGGTTTTAAAGTGGTATGAGCTGAAATGATATCTGACTGGTATCTCTGGGTTACAATCTGCCATGTTGCAAAACTACAATAAAATGTACGAAATTTCCATAAATAATGTTGATGCCAGTAAGTCAAAATGAGAAAAGGTGTTTAATGTTGACCTAGTGTGATTGTGTGACAGGGCCCTCATATTCACCGCAGCGCACAGGAGAGGAAAAGAAAAGAAAAGAGGGGAATACGTTTTTCCTTGTGACAGGTCCTCTTTATGATCAAGCAGAGCCCTATGCTCAATCTCAGGTCCGATCATCAAAATTCTCCTAGGTTTCTAAGCACAGTGAACAATGTTATTTCTCCATGAAGGCTCAGGAAAACATAGGGGCAGCCAATACAGCCCTGCATGGCCTCACCCAGGTTAAATATTAACTATCAGCTCCGAGGAAACAGTGCCCCCTTTGTCCCAAAATAGAGTTAAATTTGTACTGCGTTTGCTTTCCTGTTTCTTTTGTTCAAGGAAATTATCAACTGCGTTTTATCAGAATTTAAAGCTGAACTAAAGCCGGCAGGGTAGATTTTTTCATCCATGCTGCGTAGCGTGGATGGTGGAATTTAGTGTTTTTTCTCATTTAGCCTCTAGGGAAGAAACATTGAGTGTAAGGGGGACATGCAAGTCCACCAGCTTACATGCATTGCAATGCAAGATGCAGTACTGCAATGACATGTGTTGCATTGCCATGCATGCATGCATTACTTTTTATTTTTTTTACTGCATGGCAACAAGTTGGGTGGGTGCATTGGGAGGCCATTGAGAGTGAATGGAAACACAAGTCACGAATGCACCTAGCGTGCGATGTATGCGTTAAAGGCACAGATCCAATACATTGCAGCACAGCACTATGGTGTGAACCCAGCCCTTAATGCAGAATTCATGACAAGTCAATCCAATCTATTAGCCAGCAACCAGTTTTAAGGAGTCAGAGAATGTATTTTATTTTACAACACTCCAAAAGGCTGAAAACAGACTCAATCTATGACAGCCTTTCTCAACCAGGGTGCCATGGAACCCTAGGGTGCCTTCTGGCTTCCTCAGGGGTGCCTTGAGATTTTCACATTTCTCTCCTGATGTGAAAAAGGGGACTCTAATGTGAAGAGGGGCTCCTAATAAGAAAGTTGGCTCTTGATGTTAAAGGGGGATTCTGATGTGAAGCAGAATGTGAAGCCCACATTTTATTTGCGTTTTTGCTTAAAGTGACATTAAACCCTCAGATTTTTTAACATAAAACAATACTGTAATGTGTGCTTTACTGCAATCCATGGTTGTTTCCCTTCTCTTTGCTGCTCTTCCTTTTAAATCTGTATCTCTTCTCATGCTGGGCAGAACTCTGTTATGCAGCAGACTGCCTTGTCTCAGGAATGTATATACGGTGTCTGTGTGAAGGTTCACAACCTGAGCCAGCACTACAGGAAGAGGCACTCAGCTGCAAAGGGAAGTTCTCCCAAGCATGAGAAGAGATGCAGATTTAAAAGGAAGAGCAGCAACGAGAAGGGAAACAGTAATGGATTACAGTAAGGCACACATTACAGTATTGGTTTATGTTAAAAAATCTGAGGGTTTAATGTCACTTTAAGGGATCCCCCTTAAAAACCATACCCGGCCCCTTATCTTGGATAAGGATCTGGTATGGATTTTGGATAGACCACACGTAATTTTTTAGACTAGGGTGCCCTGAGATTGTGCATACTTTTAAAGGGTGCTGAGACTGAAAAAAGTTGGGGAAACTTTTAGACTTTTAAATGTTAGACTGACGTGCTTCTATAGATGGTCCTTTTATGCACCTGTGTCCTGAAAATCTCACCTAGTATGCCTTGTGTTAGAATAAGTGTCTGCCTTTACATAAAGATAAACATGCTAGTCATCAGTCTATGATACTTTATTACACTGCGTCACCAGTTGCACAATGAGTAGACATTTTTCACATATTTAATTTGAATTCCACCCTGGAGTACAATAACATGTTTACACAGAGACGCACAAGACCTTTTCTCTCGTGCAATAGAAGCCAGACATTAACTTAAAGGACTTGAAACAGCCAAGACATAGGGTAAAGAAAAGTTGTAGGGAAGTAAAATATATGTACTGTTAGAGAGAGCCAATCAGATTCCATTATTTAATGCATATTAGAAGGGGCAGATTGAAGTAATGTCTGAGGTTAGGTTATGTGTTAAAGAGGACCTGAACGATGGAGCTGTGCCTCAAAAAAAAGCATGCAGAAGACAAAGGACTAGCCAATAGTATTGCCTATAGGCTCCCTACAGCCAATCTTCTTTTCCCCATTTCTGACTTTACTTACCATACCTTGTTCTGCACTGTGTGTCTGTGTGAAGGCAACCATCTTGGCATAGGCAGGGCTTTGCCTCCTAATGTCTCCAGGTTTATTTTAATCCAAAATTTATACTAAAAAGGATAAACTAATTTCCAGTAGACACGTGCACCGGCAACAAGTTAGTTTCGATTTGATTCAGATTTTGCGTTATTTCGTTTTTCGGGATTTGCGTCCGAAAGTCACTTCGTTTTCGGGACATTATTATTGCTTTATAGTGATTTATGTACATTTAGTCAAGCGGAATCTGCACTGTTTGAATTTGTTGTGTTTCTAATATAATATATATATATCTATAGATATATCTATATAGATATATATAGGTACACAGTGTACACAGGTGGTTTAGGAGGTGATGGCATGGTGTTTAGACACTATAAATACATTTAGAAAAGCAAACCAGTCCAGCTTAAGACACATTGACACAAAGCAGATCAACTAGAAAGGAATGCAGAAACATCATAAACCCTACATAGCTCCGGATCAGCAAAACTTGTTAATAGGCCCAGTCAAAAATGGCGTAAACCTGTTGTAAAACAGTCTAGAAACAATACACATCTGTGAGTTTGGCTTGGTTTGAACTTCTACAGTAATGCAGTTAGATCCAGAAGTGCTTACACTAATGTATTGGAAGATGCTTATACGTTAGACACCAAACATGCCTATATTACAATGTCCAGAAAGATAATGAGATACATTAGACATCCTAGGAGAGAGATGCATCTGATTTATATCATATTTGGTCTCTAATGAGTCATAATTTAATTTTGTTCAATAATCTGTGGGTGGTTGGATGATGGAAAGTTGTCATCTGGAATAATATAGATATAGTAAGAGTAATTGGCCTTAAGTGTGTGTCTGCTGTAGCTTAATAAAACACTTCAAAACTACTACAGCATACCCATCAGACCCACTGATTGGTCGTGTTAAGAAAAGATGGCTTCATTAGAAGCTCTGTAGCTCTCATTTACCATCAGAACTATGTAGGAATGATAAGTCATTTATGAGAGCCTATGACTTTGATATATCAGATTAGACTATTCTGCAAGTGAATTGGACTTCATAGAACCAAAAAAAAAACAGGCAAACTTTGCTAAATCATTTTCACTTTTAATCCTATTTTATTTGACAGTTGCTAATTTTGTTTTGTAATATTCTTCCGCAAACAATTTCTTGCACCTTTTTTTTTTTTTATTAAAACAATATGTAAGTCATTATGCTGAATCTCTAATAGAAACTAATCAGAAATGAATATAATTTTTTC
The DNA here is from genome assembly GCF_000935625.1 of Nanorana parkeri. Lineage (NCBI taxonomy): Eukaryota > Metazoa > Chordata > Amphibia > Anura > Dicroglossidae > Nanorana > Nanorana parkeri. The sequence goes on along the minus strand of NW_017307024.1, from coordinate 597,073 downwards.
CTCTTTGAAAAAAGTTACCCTATTGTAAACTCTGTTGCATTCCTGTCTGGGAGGGCAGCGAGTGATACAGAAATTTTTTTTAAAAGGTAAAAACTGCAACAGCAGATGCCACGAACGGTGTTTCCACGTGTTGGTGGCTACCATGTATGCAGGTAAAGTTTTAAACTACAGAACCCCAGTAACGATTCCTCTGTCTTCTGTTGCTTAAATCTTTCTCCCATGAGCTGGAAAATCTCTATGCAGGGTGATGCTGAGAATGGTATTATCCCACATAGGGCTAAGAACTGCAAGTGTGAAATGGGCCCAAGGCTTAGGAGGTAAATATAGAATTACATTAAGGTTAGCTGGAGGATTAGGGTTCGGTTAAGGTTAAAGGTTTTAGAGTTAGTTTACGGTTTACATAGTGGAGGTAAGGGGAGTTAGGGGTAGTTTGTGTTTACTAGGATGCTAGCATATTTAACATTTAGATAAATAGATGCGTTTAATTTATCTTAATCTATTTAGATAAAATGTTTGTTTTAAAGATTTTTTATACATCTTTTAATACAAATATTCATAGTTCTGTTTTGGTATTACTGGACTTATATTTACATTTTCTTTGTGATTGTTATATATATATATATA
>NW_017307024.1:594473-596184 GCF_000935625.1 Nanorana parkeri | reverse complement strand
ATACACTATATTGCCAAAAGTATTGGGACGCCTGCCTCTACACGCACATGAACTTTAATGGCATCCCAGTCTTAGTCCGTAGGGTTCAATATTGAGTTGGCCCACCCTTTGCCGCTATAACAGCTTTAACTCTTTTGGGAAAGGCTGTCCACAAGGTTTAGGAGTGTGTCTATGGGAATGTTTGACCATTCTTCCAGAAGCACATTTGTGAGGTCAATTACTTACAGTCTCCGCTCTAATTCATCCCAAAGGTGTTCTATCGTGTTGAGGTCAGGACTCTGTGCAGACCGATCAAGTTCCTCCACACCGAACTCGCTCATCCATGTCTTTATGGACCTTGCTTTGTGCACTGGTGCGCAGTCATGTTGGAACAGGAAGGGGCCACCCCCAAACTGTTCCCACAAAGTTGGGAGCATGAAATTGTCCAAAATGTCTTGTTATGCTGATGTGTTAAGAGTTCCCTTCACTGGAACTAAGGGGCCAAGCCCAACCCCTGAAAAACAACCCCACACCATAATCCCCCCTCCACCAAACTTTACACTTGGCACAATGCAGTCAGGCAAGTACCGTTCTGGCAACCTCCAAAGCCAGACACGTCCATCAGATTGCCAGACAGAGAAGTGTGATTCGTCACTCGAGAGAACACGTCTCTAGAGTCCAGTGGCGGCGTGCTTTACTCCACTGCATCCGGCGCTTTGCATTGCACTTGGTGAGGTAAGGCTTGGATGCAGCTGCTCGGCCATGGAAACCCATTCCATGAAGCTCTCAACGCACTGTTGTTGTGCCAATCTGAAGGCCACGTGAAGTCTGGAGGGCTGTAGCTATTGACTCTGCAGACAGTTGGTGACTTTTGCACACTGTGCACTTCAGCATGCGCAGACCCAGCTCTTAAATTTTACATGGCCTACCACTTTGTGGCTGAGTTGCTGCTGTTCCCAGTTGCTTCCAGTTCGTTATAGTACCACTAAAAGTTGACCGCGGAATATTTAGTAGCAAGGAAATTTCACGGAACACCTGAATCCAATGATTTGGAGGGGTGTAATATAATATATTAGCTTTACATTTTGTCTTTCTAGTACTGTTCTGACTCCAAAGTCAAGTCAAGTAAATTCCTTTTGGCTGCCATGGGTTTCTAGTTTGAATAGGCCTACCTATCCCATGTGAAGTGCACACAATTAACTGGCATCACTTCTCTTTGCCCTGCCTCACTAAGTAATCTCTAAATGTCTTCTCTCTGCAGTGAAAATCCACTCAGGATAAAAATGACTTTTTACATACAGTAATATTGTTATGTTTACTTGCTCTTTTCTTGATTGTGATCTGAAGCTGTACCTTTTACTGGATCTTACAATATATACTGTAAATCAGCTTCTTTGAGCACAGGAATATGAATAAGCAAAATGGTTTGGGTCAATATGAACTTGCACTGAATTTACCTGATGCAAGTGAAACATTTTCATAGATCTTGTTTCATTGGCTGGGGAAATCATTGTGTTTGTGAATTTGTAATTGGTGATTATTAATTAGTAAAAATATACTTTGGATCTCGATTCACTGCCTATCTGAAGTTTATGCAGCGGGTCACGTAAAGTTCATGGAAGGACATCTAAAAATCATAAAAATATGTCATACTTGCCAGTGGCGGACCTAATAATCAAAGGGCCCTGGTGCAAGATTTAATCTTGGGCCCCCCTCCCAAGCCCCCCCCCCC
>NW_017307024.1:535257-592775 GCF_000935625.1 Nanorana parkeri | reverse complement strand
CTCCCACCCCCCCCCCCCCAGCGGTCTCTAATGTTGCAGTAGCGTGCTGGACTTACCTGGGACCCTGCAGAGCACACCATAGATCCTGCATAGCCCACCTGAGACTCTCTATGGTGGGCCCCCAGGCCCCTCACATGGGTACCGGCCATACCCCCCTGATGGCGGTGTTCTATCAAAGGTTGTGACTACGCTAGAATGTGTGACCGGTGATGTGGTCACACGTTTTAATGTAATCCCGTCCAGTTTTTCGGCGGTGGAATGTGTGACCGCCAATAGGTGAAACATTCCAGCGCTTTCCCAGCTGTTCCAGGGCAGATCGGCATCGCAAATCGCATGTGTAGGAGAACCGATCTGTCCTGAAACAGCTGATCGGTCCTGAAATGTTACTTCTCTCCGACTGCAATTTCACATTCCACCGCACTCACAAAGTCGGATAGAAGTGACATTTCAGGACCCATCAGCTGTTCCAGGGCAGATCGGTTCTCCTGCACATGCGATTTGCGATGCCGATCTGCCCTGGAACAGCGGAGAAAGCGTTGGAATTCTTCACCTATTCCACCGCCGAAAAACTGGGCAAGATTACGTTAAAATGTGTGACCACGTCACTGGTCACACATTCCTAAGTAGTCTCAAACTTTGATAGATCGCATGCCTACCTGTAATCATGTAATCAGAGAAATAGATTATAATAGGGAACATTACAGTGTAATATTCCCCATTATAATCCACTTGTCTAATTACATGAAAAAGCAGTACACAACAACTACAATCCCCCATGATCCCCCCCTCCTTGACGCTCGGACTTACCCAACCAGAGGACTGCAGCCAGGGAGTTTCAATGTGTGTACTGCGTCAACAGTGCGGGGGCCCCGGTGTTCGAACACCGGGACCGTGCACTGCCCCATATTGCAGGACCGGACCCCACTGAGGCTGTGGGGGTGCCCAGGACCGGACCCCACTGGGCCCCCCCACAGCCTCAGGCCCCGGTCCCCCGGCATCGGCGGTAGTTCCGCCATTGATACTTGCCATTTGGCCCATTCACTCACTCTCAGGACTGAATGTGGGGTTTTGCCTAGAGTTCTAAAGTTCCCCTCTAAACAATCCTAATGGTTCTCTGCTCAACTACAGATCAGGATTTCAATTTGAACCTTGATTTAAGATTAGACTTTTTCTGTTAAATGATCTTTGCAACAATCACAAAGAACATATTTGATCTGTAAAATTGGAATATTTTAGATATTTTCCACCAGCTGAATAATTTGTTTGTTATTGTAGAACATAATCATGCATATTTCCTGTATTTGGATACAATATTTCAATATCTTAAATGGCTATGATATGTTTATTTTACAAAGTTTTTTGGATACAGAAAGTTGTATGATTGATTATGGAATGTTTTATGTGAAACATTGTTCAAGCAAGGAATCAGCCACAAGTCTATCTAAAGGTGTCCACGTGTTCATTAAGACATTCAGACGTGGACGCAAAGAGCTGGCTGCCCTCACGCATCAGGATTGGTTATAATCATAAACATTCGCCTTGGCCAAACGTGTGCTTATATGAAGGGGGGGGGGTTACTTATAAATGGGTGATACAGAAAGTTGTATGATTGATTATGGAATGTTTTATGTGAAACATTGTTCAAGCAAGGAATCAGCCACAAGTCTATCTAAAGGTGTCCACGTGTTCATTAAGACATTCAGACGTGGACGCAAAGAGCTGGCTGCCCTCACGCATCAGGATTGGTTATAATCATAAACATTCGCCTTGGCCAAACGTGTGCTTATATGAAGGGGGGGGGGTTACTTATAAATGGGAAACAATATTGATTGAGACAGGTTTTCCAACTCGCCAAATAAGTTCTCCTAAGAGTGATCAAGCAGAAGCCATTTGCCTATCACCATAAAAATAAGATTTTCCTTAAGAAAGCCTCATCTGTATGGACTGTTCTGTTTTTAGTGCAATCCAGTTAAAGGACAGAGATTAGTGGCGAAGGAACTGATACTCAGTTGCTCTACAGTACACATCTCCTATGGATATAGGTCAGCTGAGATTCTTCTGTAGAGTAAATTAAATATTTGTTTTAAATTCTTTCAGTAGCGTAAAAAGGTCATGTTTAACCCAAGTCATTTGTGGCAAGCCTTGCTTGTTTAAACGGTCCACTAAAAGCATGCCTTGCCTAAAATAGTACAGTGTGTTAAATTAACAAAGAACAAGGCACAAAGTAGGACAAAGGGACAGTCAGTCGTACCTTTAAAGAAGTCAGCTGAGTTCTATTGACATAAATTTAAAAAATGCTTACTAGCTATGGAGTGCCCAGTGGTTCTAACAGTCATCCACATATGGGGGTAATAAAAAATGGCACCTTTTGTGCATCCACTGTTCCTTTACATATGTCCTTTTTTGCCAATGGTTGGGCTGACATTGAGTGCCTCCAACTGACTTCCAGTGATGTTAGAGCAAGGTGGACACAGGTCCAATTTATGCTAGGAGTCTGGTTTATACATCCCTTTCTAGGCGTGTTTAGAGATTTATATTTTACTGTTCTTAGCTTATATTACTACACTATAGTAGGCAATATAAAGTAGTAATGTTTCTGTTTAGAGTGGATATGTCCTTTAATGAAAATTAATGTTTTTATAGCATGAAGAACTGTTTAAATCAGTGGTGGTCAACTCTGAAGATATAGAGGGCCTCAAGTGTGGACCCTGAGTGTTGCCAAACTGCTGTAGGAAATTTTGGTGATGGGTTAAATGCTTTAGAATACATTCAATTACGGGAGACATGTTTCAGGAAGCCATCATAGAAGAGAGACACATTACATGAGAATGTCAGAGATCACTGATATTACAGCCCCTTAACAAATCAATGCTTCCACATATGTGCTCCCTATAGCCCTCATTTGAATTTTCTCTCAGAAAGGTCAAAGAAGAACTTTGGGGGGAAATTCTTAATCCTTGCAGTGGGGCTACCTCCACTTGTGGTAAAAAAAAAGTTATACTCACCCGAACCTCGGAGCCAGCCGGCTTTGACTGTGCTCCCTCCAGCCTGTCTTTTCCTCCTCTGCAGCGATGGTATGTCCCTCAGTGTTCTCATGTCCTATACACTGTATAGAATGTGACGACTTAAGGATCTTTAGACCTCTGCTTTAATTTAAGTGGGATCCAATTAAAAAGAAAAAAACAGAGACAGAAAAGGAAAGGACAGCAGAGAAAAAAGATTAGCACAAAATAAATAATCCAAATAATTTAACTACTAAAAGGCAGCTTGAATAATATTTTCTTTCACAGTCCTGAGTCAGCACCTACTGTCTTGCCTGCAGGGGCACACACTAGGTGCCTAAGGGCCACATAAATATAACCTTCACTTTTACTTACTTTCCTTGCAAAGTGATAACCAGTAAACTTCTTATTACCCTCAGAGTTTGTATGTGTAATACTGAAAAAACAAATTGTCTCTGTGCAGGAGCTTCTTGTAATAAAGAACAGTCACTGCTGCTCCCACTCCTTTTGCAGGGTGACTGGTTTTGTATCCGCCCCCCCTGTAGTTTTCCGCAGGCTGGGTCTGTTTAGTTCCACTCACAGTTGTGCTCTCTGCATCAGTTATGTACAGCACAGTGATGATGCCACTACTACCGTTAAATAGTCACAACTGGGTTTGCAACTGCATGGTGTCCACAAAGTACATATCTGTTTCCGTGCTTGGTATGGTTAGTCCGGGAAAGTAAAAGCAGAGGGACTGGTTGGGTCACCAGGTTTTTTTGTTCGCAAGAATAAATAGAAATATTCCGGGCTACTGTTGCTCACCTCTACATAGCTTAACAAGCACAGATCACCAGCTATGATCAATTTAGGGTTAACAAATGCTCTAAAAAGAATCCCTCACTTGGCTCATTGTGTCAGGTTCTCTTAATAGGGGTTCCCCTCCACTGCCAATCCATTCTCCTACAGGTGCACTCAATCTAAACCCTATGTAAGCCCCAATTCAATCAGTGCCAGAGCTTACACAGGGTTACTAACTTTCTCCCCTCGCTCACATGATTGTGTTTAGGACTGGCGATTGGATGCATCCTTGGAGGAAAGGGAGAAAGTCATGTGCTACTCCAAATTCAAAAACACTGTATATTTCTTATCCAGAAATAGCCGCATGCCAAGGGTCTTCACCAAAGATACAAATATTTATTTATGGAGCAAATACATACTGTAGCTTCCTCGCCCCATGTACTCAACCACTAACACGTTTCACATTGCGATACATCTCTAAGAGTAAGCCAGAATGGCGAGTGGGGAAGAACCTTGTATGCATTTGCTCCATTAATAAAGATTTTTATCTTCGTTTAAGACCCTTGGAGCGCGGCTATTTGTGGATTTGATTTCTATAGGCGGTGGCACACTTGCTTGTTTGCACCTGGGATGCAATCACACTGCAAGCCAGTTCTGGAATTTAAGTGGTGTTTGCTATAGAGTATATTAACCATATGTTTCTTAGTGCAGATGAATGGAGCTTCAGGGGGGCCAGCTAAATTGAATATCAGTGAGTAAGGGAGTGCCCTATCAAGAGAACCTGTTCCTTTACCCTAAATGTGCAAAGTTAACATTATTTCAAGCACTGACAGACTGTTTCATATTCAAGTACTCTTTTATCAGTTACTGGGGTCACTAAAACTAAATTGCTTAGATGCACTGAGCTGAATCTGTGAGGAATCCCAGTTTGCTGTAATCTCACAGGACTGGCATGGATGAGGTTAAACAAGGAAGACAACTGCAGACACTTCAAGTTCCGCAAGAGAACCAAAAAAATGCAAACTGTCTAGTTTCCTTGGTGTGGGAACCGTCAGAGAATTTTGGTCACATACCTGAATTAACTTCTGTTGTACTGAAATCTAAGTCAAAGCATTACACCTTTGGAATATTTTATTGCTGTAGAGCTACATATTTTTTTTATACATCAATCCCCTAAATCCATTTCAGTTTCAAGTGAGCTTCAGCAATTTGTGTCAACCGTTGTCTTCTTATTTCTGATGCACTAATAGTGAGCGTGTGCTCCTGAGAACAAGCCAGGAGGTCCTACCACAGGAATTCCCCAAAGATAATGGAGTGGATAGCTAATCAGTGGACACTCATTTCAATGTGATAATTCAGTAATCTGATTTTATTCGATTGCCTTTTGATTTATGAAAAAAAATTTAACCGCGTAGGTATTTATCAATTGTTAGGGAACGGGCAAGGTGAAAATTAAGCATTTGGATGGGTCTTTTTCAATCGGTTTGTATCTTGTGACTGTGTGAGCTATCTCAGCTATTATACTTTCTTTGAAATGTAGCCAGATGATATAGAGGCTTTTTTTTCTTACGCATTTGTATGTGCATTTTTCAAAGGATTTTTGCACTGCTTGTGGTACAAGCATTTTTGATGCCATAGACTATTAAACGGTATTACCTTTAAAAAAATGCATAGATACGTGTTTTTCAAGCATTTTCCAGATGTTCCTGTTAAAGTCTAGGGGGCCAATGTGCTTGATTCTGCATGCTACAGGTGTCTGGGTATAAGCGACCCAACATTGTGAATAGGGGCCATTGAATGCAATGGGATTGCTCTTGCTGAGCGTTGTAGCGCTCAGGCAATTCAGTTACAAAATGGTGTGAATGGGGCCTATTTCAACAAAATAGCATGGAGAGCTAATAAAGATGCATATCATTTAGGATGTATTCAGACTAGCTTGGAAAAGAACAGCAATTGTTTCAGAGCTTACACGAGAGCAAATAATAACAGAATTAAAACTAATTTTAATTCTTGGGGGGCGGTAGAGGGGTGTGGGGGCGGGAGAGGGGTGTGGGTGGGGGGGTGGTAGAGGGATGGCCACAGCGTCCCAGATTGCTAAGAGCTCTTAGCAACCTGTGGAGCTCTGTTCGGCTTCCTACCCAGTTCACTGATGTCATTGATTGCCAGAGAGCTGAGCAGGACACGGCTGATGTCCTGCCGAGGTTCTGGCAACCAGTGACATCAGTGAGCCAGGCAAGACCAGGCAGAGAACCACTGACAGCACACCTCTAACACAGCCACCTGTGCCAACTAGACATGTGCGCCGTCAAGAAATTTGTTCCGTTTTGTTTCGTTCCGTTTCGGAATATCCGGTATTTCATAATTCGTGTCCGAAACTCAATTCTGATTCGTACGAAATACGAATTTTCGTTAGTTTCGCCACATTTTCGTAACTGTACGAACATTCGTTATGATGAAGTTAAAAAGCAAAAATACCTTTGTTAATATTGGAGTCGATGGTAGTTGTTTTTTTTATCTGAAATACGAATTCCGTTAACGGATTCCGGATCCGAATTTCGTATTTCAGATAAAAAAAAACTACCATCAACTCCAATATATTAACAAAGGTATTTTGCTTTTTAACTTCATCATAACGAATGTTCGTAATGGAATGAAATTCTGTCAACGGAATTTCGTATTTCCTGCCTGTGTATTGTAATGCAACCCTCAGCAGCAGCGGATCCGTATTTCGTATTAAAAAAAAATCTTGTCATGTTATTCAACCTCATTTACAGGGGTAATATTAGTTCCCGTTTCATAGAAATTCGGATCCGAAATTCGTTAACGGAATTTCGTATTTCGGATATAATTCGGAAAAGGCAATTCGTATTTCGGATGTTTCCGAATTTACGATTTTCAGGAAAATTCGTACGAATTTCGATTCGTAACGAAATGAATCGCACACGTCTAGTGCCAACACATCCACACCCCCCCCTTTCCGGACGTCCGCTATCAGCAAAGCCACTGCCATCAGCACGATGGCATCAGGCGGCATATAGGGTAGGGACGGCCCTGTGTGAATCAACAAATTATGAAGGATTTTTATATATCTGGTCACTGGTAGATTGAGGCAATGGCCCTCGTGGCCCCTCTCTATGAGGAATCGTTTCAATATGTTTTAATAATTATTACTATGGTTTCAGTACCATTAAAGCCCAACATTCTCTTTTCTGTTCAGCAATTTGTTAGAAACCTTTACTTGTAAAACATGTAGGTTACTTGTAAAACATGCAGGTGTCACATGCTGAGGGGCCTTGAGCATTAGAAAAACAAATCTAAACTAATTTGCAATTTGATTTACTGTTGAATGTCAGTATAGTGATTGGAGGGGACAAGAGCAACACAGGAACCTTGGGTAGATTTAGAGAACTGTTTTGCATACTTATACTGTGTATGTTAGGCTTTACTAATCTGTAACCAGAGCCAGGCTCCTCACATTCGATGGACTAGTTCATGTGTTACTTAATTCTCTATAATACTGGCAGGAAATTGGAGACTCTACTATCTAAGAAAACACAATAGCGTCCTATTACTCTAAAAATAAGTTGTCATTATTATTCATTTCAGATTGCTTAAAGGAAACCTGTACAGAAATATGACTATCATTGCTCACCTCCTTCTGAATATGCTAGTTGTCTTTGTCCTTACCTGCACACTTTATCTGTGTTGGTGGCTCAACATATTAAAGAAACCCTGTTATCAACAAAAGTCTTCTCATACGATTATATGTGCATTTAACACACTTTAGGCATATTATTTACCTGTAAAAGCCTCCCTTGTGTAGACATCCAAAAGCCCTGAGACTGCTGTTAGTCGCCACTATCTTGTATGTGATGTTGGCAGGCCCAGCAGACTCAAGTGACACTTTATAGTATTCTCCTTCACTCCTTCCCTAGCAGCTACATAAAAGGGAGGTGAAGGGTGAAACAGAGGAGCTTGGCCAGCACAGGGAGTAGTGAGACGCTCCCAGGCGAGGAGAATGCTCTGACATGCAAGGGAGGGGGGCTGTGCTAGGAAATTGATTAGGCAATATATATAAAATACTTGAATGTTCTGTGATTTTGGCTGCAGTTTTGTTTTTTTAAGATGGTGACAGGGTCTCTTTTAAACCTAGTGGATCAGTAAGCCAAACAACAAGTAATTTCAGAAGGTCAGCAATGGCAGACCAAGTAGTCCTCCTGGCACAAGTTTCTTTTGCTGAATCCTTTAAGACCAGGCTTATGTTTGGCTAACCATGGATTCTAGCCCTGTCTGTCTTCCCTAGGACTTTTAGCAGATCCACATGTCCTTCATCTGCCCAAAGGTATGCCCTTAGCTGGAAGTGCCTGCAAGGCTCACAGTAGCATCTACAGTATATTATGCAGGCTCAGTCATGAGATGATCTACACCCAATGTTGCCAATTTTGGGCAGAGTAGGGAACCATCTCATGGCTGTGAGCACCAACATATGGCAGGCATTTTGCTAACGGTCTGCCTGCTATTTCAGGCATATTTGATGTATATCCCCAAATTGTATGTGTTACTTTAGTTACAGGAGTTACTGGGAATGCAGGGTGATAATGTAAAGTGTTGCTGATCATCAGACAAACAAGTGACATCTGCACTCTTATTACTCCAAACTATTTTGTGTTTAATTCAAGTTTGAATTCTTTTGTAGTAAGATCCATTCATGGTTGGACTTTTTAACCACCATGTCATTTCTATTACTGCCCTAAAGCTAATACACGGATCTTATTGTGTGCCTTTACTGCTGAATTGGACAAAGTTCGATCTGTGGGTGGCCCTGCCAACACCATCCAGCTCCCAAAACATCCATTGAAAAATTGAGGGAGCCACGCAGAAAAGTGTTGGCAAGTAGTGACTGCAGTCACCTGTGGTTGGATCTGAGAACTTTCATTTGTCTGTAGTCCTTCCCTAACTCCAGTAGACATCTACCAGCCAGTCTCAGGGGAGAGGGGTTAGCTTACCAGCTGTGTTGGACTTATATTCAGTATGGTTTCCTCTCACAGAGCTCAGCACCAGTATGTCAGTAAGGTTATTATTTTCGCAACACCATGTTTAGGTAGGAAGATCTATAGGCAGCCAGATAATGCATGATCACTCCCTGGATCAAGCACCATTAGACATTCTTAGAAATACTTAAGCAGGAGTGCAGACCTGAGGCGCAAGCTTAGAGTCCTTAGAAAATTTAGTGATGCTGAACTCAGGAGTTAAATCTTAAAAATACATTGAAGTACCTTAACTATTAACAAAAATGTATCTTATTTGTGCATCACCCGGCTGTATATGCCTAAATCATCTCTAATTTCATGCTGACACTGTCCTTCCTTCTGGAGGGTGGCTTCTTTTGTTCCCCATGGTCCCTGTGTGTGTTGTAAAGTAGCCCTTGCTCCAAGCTCGTGATAGACTATAACAAGCTCACTCCTGTGATAGACTATAACTTTAATACAAATGATCCAGCTAAACAAGAGCTTGTAGTCCAACACGGGAGTGAGGTTGGAGCGGTGGCTACTTTACAACACACAGGAACCATGGGGAACAAAAGTAACCACCCTCCAGAAGGAAGGACAGTGGCAGATCCCGATTTAGAGATGATATGAAAATCTATAGCCGAGTGATACACAAGTAAAATACATTTTTGTGAATAGTTAAGAAACTTGAATGCATTTTTAAGATTGAACTCCTGAGTCCGGGCGGCCGGGAGCCGCTATCTAATAGCGGGAGACTCCCGGAGCTTCCGGGAGAGTTGAGATGTCTGTAGTGTCATTTTATGAAATAAAAGGCTAATTCAAGTGGGCATCATCTACTAATAAGTGAAATATCAGTTTTTGGGCAGACTGCCCTTCTTAGGAGCTCTAAACAGCAGTGTCAGAGCTTGAACCTGTAGTTCCACAACAGCCAGTTACCATGCAGTAAGACCCAATTTATAATCCTTAGTAAATCATCTTTAACTTTTCTACATAATGGACATTTGAGAGAATAAAATGACTGCCTGACAAGCTGTGTTGTACTTGGAACTCCTGTCTGTGCTGTAGCTGAAGGTGTTAATGGAGCAGTAGGAATGAAGGCATTGCCTGCCTCCCTCTGAGTTACTTTTTAAACCAGAAGGAGGGGCGAGTTAGGTCGGATGCAGGTCAAAGCGTGGAAGGAAAATTAGCTGAAAAAGCAGAATCCATGCCAACAATTAAAACCAAACAGCAACCTGGCAGCTTAAAGGTACAGCCCATAATTGGCAAGTGTCCATCTGTTACATCAAGCCTTAACACAGCTCAAAGGGAAACTTATTTTACTTCTAAAACTGTAATACATTATGCTGCATTCACCACGGAAAACACACACAGAGGTAGTTCAGCTGCTGAGTGCAGCTCTATTGAACTGAACAATATGATGCAGGAAGACCAGGCAGCAAAATCAGCTATAGTCATTATTGATCTGAATTTGCATGCACTAGCTATTAAGAATTTGCTTTTATTGCTTTGCAAATAAAACCTAACAGGGGTTTCTTTCACTTCCATATGCTATCTAAAACGACAACAAAAAATGGTACGGTATACAATTACAGTATTTAAAGTAGTTAAAGTAATTACAGTATATTGTAACACATTGGGCCCAATAAACTATTGTTGATCAGACTTGTTTTGGTGTACATGTGAAGCACACTTGACATGCCAAATCATAATTTCATTTTTGGAAAAATTATACTGGTGCTGTGTATTGTAATGCCAGTAATTTATTAATGCAGACTTGTAAAGTCACTGAAAGCTCTGCATTTAGAACAGTGATGACTTTGACAGGTTTGCTTTGAAGTCACAGTTTAGCCTAATTTAAAAATCCATAATGGTCAGATGCTGATAGATTTAACTGCCTACTTTTTTTGAATATTTCTCAGGAAATGCAACAAAGAGATTAGCATCTTCTGATAGTTCCCGGCTCCCGCATGCCTCTTTTTGTCATTGAGTCTTACTCCTTCATATGTAAAACTGGCATTCTCACTGCTTCTGATGTATCATCACTTCTCCCAATGCATTTTTGTGATGTACAATAAAAAGCAAAAATCCAACAGGGAATCCTTTGTAAGGGCTGCAGTAGAAAAGCAAAGACTAGCAGTGCAAAAGATAGAAGTCTATTGTCAACCTATATAACTTGATTGCTGGTTTTGGGTGGTCTGACCTGTTGTAAATCTTAAAAATGCAAGGGCCTGCCTAAAAACAGATAGTAGCTATTACCCTTCTCTGATTTAATTTCACTTTGTTGCTGGAACCCTTACTCCCCCTGACCTCTGGACTAACCCCTGCCCAACTGCTGCGCCTTATCCAGTTAGAGTAGAGTACCCTTTCTGGCTATTAAGGTGGTTATATTGGATAGCGGAATTCTCTGCCATCTACACTGAACCTGGCTTATGACACCTATGCTGATTGTATGCTGTCTGCATAGACCCTCGCTCGTGCCCCCATGAGGATTCGTTGCCACCTTCACGAGCTGAACCCCCAGCCACTGGTCTCCACTCTCTACATGTACATTCCTTATAGGATAATCTGGCCCAAATGGAGACAACTGCAACTCAAAGATTGAGTGAACATGTTATTTCCTTAACAGAGGTAGTTCAAAACCAAGTCCAGATAAGCCAAAACCAAGGTTTACAGGCACAAGTGCAAGAATTGCAAAGACATCTAATTGCTTTGCAATCACAAGTTTTACAGCAACAGCAGAAAACAGCTACAGTCAGTAATCCTAAGGATGCCTGCCTTTCATTGCCTGTTAAATTTAATTGCAATCCTAAATATTACAGAGGCTTTCTGAACCAAAGTGGACTTAATTTTCAGCTGACACCTGCCAGGTTTGCTCTGCAGTGCTCTAAAACACGTTTTTTTGCTCACTCATGTGGCCCTGGCATGGGATTCCCTATACTTGGAGCAAAACTATGCTATTCTGGGAGATCTTGACAACATTGTAGCAGCTATGGATTTGCTATTTGATGATCCTAATCGCAGTGCAACTGCTGAAGCTATATTACTGCACCAAGGGCAATGTTCTGCAGGCGAATATGCTTGGTGTCAGATACAAATTGGAAGAACGGTGCGCAGTGTTTTCACTTTAGAAAAGGGCTTCTGAGCAAAGATGAGCTAGCCCGAGCTGACACAACCAAGTGTTTTTGATGCCATTATCGAACTTAGACAAAGATCTGTGGGGACCAATTTCTTTACTAAGTCTCAAACTACAGTTGAACCATTTGCCAATTCTGAGCCAGAACATGAACCAATGCAGACTGGAATCTTTCGTGGGTCTCTCAGTTTGCTCAAAAGAAACAAAGATGGGAACTGATGTGTTGTTTATACAGGGCATTTCATCCTGAGGCATCTAAACAAACCACAAAGAACAATTGCAGCTGGCGGTCAGAGAGAACTGTACACATCTAGTGAATTGTGATCCATTACACAATCCATATTTTCTTTAACACAAGGAGAGAACAAGATGGCCACTCATCATCCACATTTTGTTATAGAAATTATGCTCAAGGAAAAGGACCAGTTGTTTTCCACCTCAGCGATGCTGGACTCTGGGGTGGGCAGTAATTTAATGGGCCTGAAGTATGCCCAGTAAGAAAACTGCATCAGCCATATACCTAAGCAATCTCCAGTACACATGGAGACAGTTGATAGATCAAACTTTCTTCTAGCTGAATCACTCATGAGGTACTGAACTTGGACATCAAGAGGTGATATATCTTTCAACTTGATCTTCTCACTTCATTGTGTTATTGTAAGAATCCCATGGCTGTCAGATTATAACTCCACTATTGATTGGTGCCCCAGGAATTTTACATTTACTTCTAAGCATTGTCAGTTACATTGCCAAAAGAAGTACCTCTCACCTTCTGTTATTGGAGTAACATCTACTATTCCTGAAAGATCACCTCCTCCTTATCAGGATTTTAAGAACGCATGTAAATCAAAAAATGAACACTAAGTGTCACCACATCAAGCTAAATATTGTTTAGCAGAATGTTTACCAGGGGCTTCAATTTCATTTGGCCTCCTTTTCAGAACCAAAACTGAAGTTTTAATGTGACTTTCTACAGAAAAATCTGACAAAACGTTTTATCCGCCCTTTAACTTCCCCTGCTGGTGCCCCTTTACTTCACATTGAAAAGAAAGGCAGAACCGTTTGTTCATGCATAACTACATGGAGTTAAATAAAATTGCAGTAAAAAAAAAATCATCACCCACTTTTATTAATTTCTATGTTATTTGAGAGACTTAGAACAGCTAAAGTTGATACTGAGCTTGATATTAGGGGTACATATAAAGGTGTTCCTATCAGTGGCGTAACCAGAGTTATGGGTGCCCGGGGCAGAATTTTTTTTTCGCCCCCCCATATTATATAAACATCCACTGGAACTGTACTCCCCACCCCCACACATATATATCAGCTAAGGAACTACAAGTCCAAGTATGCCATCATTGTCCCTGTACACCCCCCCCCACACACACACATATCACCCAGGGAACGGCAATATCTGGTTGTTGTACAGGGGCAATGAGGGCATGCTGGGACTTGTAGTTCCCTAGCTGATATCTTATGAAGTTGTATTCCACCTGAAAGTACTACAATGCCAGTATAGAACTAAGAATAGAACATAAAATAAAACTTTTTTTCTTCTAATACTCGCCTGATTCCTGGATCCACCAACAAGCTCAGCCTCCCGTCTCCCATGCTGTTAGAAGTTGCAGTTGGCGCCGGCTAGTCGGCAGGTTATGCGGCCGTGCTGGAGCCTCGGCCGCATAATCTGCCATAACGGAGCCTGGTGCCTTGTTCTGGTGACAGTCGGCCCGGCCCGCGGCCGGCGCCCCCCCCTCCGCCTTTTTTTTTTGGGGGGGTGCGCCATCTATGCGCCCAGGGCGAACGCACCCCACCCCCCCGGTTGTTACGCCACTGGTTCCTATTAGACCTGGAGACCAGTAGAAGACTGCATTCAGAATACGATATGTGCATTATGAATCCTTTGTAATGCATTTTGGACTTTTTAGTGCACATGCCAAAATTTCATAAATTATGTTTTATGGGTATTGTTGGACCAATTTGGAGTGGCTTACCTCAATGACATACTCAACTTTCAAATAATCTACAACAGGATCATGTTTGCACATTTCTAAAGTGGTGACAGCAACATCAACTGTGCATTAAATTGGGGAAATGTGAATCTTAACGGGCCATATACAGTTTTTAGATTATATCACCTTACCTGAAGGGCTGGGCATGGATCTGGGTAAAGGTGCCCATACACCTTACGACCATCGCAAGACTTTTGTCTTGCGATGGTCGTATGCTTCTTGAAAGCCCGTACGATCTGCCCACCTTGGACGGGTAGATAGTGTTTGCGATCATCGAAAGCCCACCCCGCTGAGGGGCGGGCTTCCGATGACGGCAATGCAGAACGGGCACACACCGGCCCGTTCCGCAGCTATCGGGCGAGCAGGCTAGAAACCCGCCGAGAATCGTACGATTCTCGGCGGGTTTTCGAACATGTTGGCTCGACAAAAGACGTGCGACCGTACAGTAGAAACAGTCGCACGTCTTAGTTCACACTGCTCGATTCTCGTACGATCGCGGGATTTCGCCCGATTCTAGTACGAGAATCGAGCAGTGAATGGGCACCTTAAGATTCAGGCTATCTTAGCTTGGCCTCCCCCCAAAAATACAAAAGATGAGCAAAGATTTCTAGGCTTTGCTAATTTTTATCAGTTTCATTAAAAGTGTTTTGAGAATTGTGCCCCAATGCAGTTGACTAAGAAAAAAAAGTTTTTGATGGCCCCCTGAGGCAAAAATGGCCTTCTCGCATTTAGCAAGGGGAACTGGTAAATCTTATCCTAGAACTCCCCTTTATCGTAGAAGTGGAGGCCTTGAGTGCAGCCTTTAGAGCAGTTCTTTTATCAGAGCATTGGTGAGAAAATGTTGATCATTGTTTCTGCTGAGGGTTCTGACCCTAGCTTGTAACCCCAACAGTAATTCACCGCTGTCTGCACTGACCCTGGCATGTGATTTGAACTACTTGATTTCTCTAGATCTACTGAGAACTGTGCCTAACCTGAAGTTTCTGGCCACTGGTCCCCACTCCTTACATGTACATTACTAACAAACACAGAAAAGGGTTTTCCGGCTAAAACCTGTAATAAAAGGCATAATGTGGCTTTTAAAAGTTTAAGTTGAGTAAATGTTCACTTTTACTGTATATAGAGAAAGTCCTGAGGTGCACATTTGAGCATTTCTATAGCTCGATAGGAACGTTAGCTGAAACAGTAGTCCAGCTGTAATTGCTATAATCTTTTAAGTTAAAGCAGGCCTGTCTAGATCAGAAAGAACAACCTGACCTGGTTTATATTTATTATATGTAATGAAATATTCTGCCTTTACTGAGTCAGATTACCTGCTTCAACAGTAATGCTAAAGTGGTGGTAATTGATTGACCACTAGATAGAAAAAAGACAAGACTGCTCGACAGAAACTAAAAGGCATGACATGTAGTTTAGCCCTTAACTTCCACAATAAATGAATATTCTCTTTTCTCCAGGAGGCAGCATGGACTTGGAGGCGTTGGAGAGTAGTCATAGTCCTGCGCTGGACAATCAATACGAGCGTGAAGGCTGCACTACCCGAGGGCTCACACCTCTTAAAGGGCACCCAGAAAAGGCAGACCTGCTGACATCAGAAGTGAAGAGGTCACAGCCCTTGTTAATACAGAGCGGAAGATGGGGGTAAGTCACGATAGACGTAGATGAAAAATGATCTGCCAAAAATTAATGTACACTTAGTATACAAAATCATCCTGGTTGCACACAAACCTATTCTAAGCCTCACCCCTTTACCTAACCACACCCCTTTCATCCATATCCAACTTTTTTATTCATTTTATTTTTTAAATCGATTTTTTTTTAGAAATCGGTTAGAGGAGTTCTTGAGCCTTGAAAATGGTTCAAGAGACAATAACATGAAAGTATTATACTATTGCCTTTTATTGATATTATAGTTTGTTCATAACCATATATTTTATCTTGCATACTTTGTAACCAGCACTGTTACCTGCTGGATTGTTATAATACTAAATTAAACATTTACACACAGCACCATTTAAAATGAATGTAATTTCTGAATAAATGGATGTGTCTTATTAAAGTGTAAATTAATCAATTTTTTTTTACATGTAGTATGAATGGGTGTCAGGTTTGTATTGCTGTCTGTCCCCACTCGACAAAGTAACTCCTAACTGTCCTGAATCATTGTCACCAGGACTAAAAGTAAAAAATAAAAAAAATGTTGTGTCCATGGGACTGAAAATAAAGAGAAATCGTCTAAAACTAAAAAAATAATTTGGCCTTGGATACACTTTAAAAAGTATCATTGTAAAATGTATATCTATTTTTTCAAGTTCGGTAAGTATAACATTTTGCATATTTTTACTGAAAACATAAACTAGAGTACAGTTACCCTTTAATGTCCGCTTCAGCTAGATATTACCTTTTAACAGGTTGGACTTGATGGACTAATGTCTTTATTCAACCTCAAATACTATGTAACTATGTAACAGTAACACGCAAAATATTTAAAATAGCTCTTTTTATTTTTGTTGCAGCCGGTTACGAGATGAAGAGTCCCGATCATCTTCACTTCCTGACATCCCTAATCCATTCCCGGAACTTTGCAACTCCTCCCCTATCCTCAGCAACACACCTAATAGCAGCTCCCCTCTGGAAGGGGGTCCCCACGTGAGTACACTAATAAACAGCCTGGTATTAATACATAATATTTCATACTACTAGGGACTGTGTTGTTGTCCATATCAACTAGAAACAGAGCTATAGGAGGCCACAAACATGAACAATCATGTATGATCAGTCTAATGATGTCCCATGGTACAGTTATTTCCCCAAATTGTAATGCTGCAGTACTATGAGAGCTTCTGTTTACTGCAGTGGAGGTGCAAGAAGAAGCCATGCTTAGATAGTCCTGGTGATTGGGAAGACATTATGATTAGACAAGGTTTTCTAAATTGTCCAATTGTTTTGAAACCAGAGAACAGCCATTCAAGGCTATGGCCAACTTTATCTAACACAGTAACCAAAGAGACTTAATTTTGTCCTTTTTCAGTTATTGAAATATAATAGGGAGATTATGATTGGCCTGTTGCGGGAAGCAAAGACTTATGTACTTTCAGTAACCTTCATGCCATACAATCTGTAGGTGGATAGACTATGATTATGTTGGTAAATATTTAAACTAAAACAATGTGCTTTCCCTCAAGAGCAGATGGTGAAGGTGTACAGCGAGGATGGCACGTGTCGGTCATTAGAAGTGACAGCTGGAGCAACGGCTCGACATCTGTGTGACATGCTGGTGGAGAGGGCACACTGCCTGAGTGACGAGAGCTGGTCTCTGGTAGAACTACATCCGCATCTGGGGCTCGGTGAGGGAGATATGTAGGGATTCATTTTTATTAATACATTTGCAATTTTATGGATAGTTGGATTTGTTTCTTATACCAGTGAAAACACAGGACAGTGGTGAAGTTGCTTTTGAAAACGCATTAGATCTGGAAGACCAGATTTAGCTGCAGAAAGCAAGTTTTGTCGCCTGGTTTCTTCTACAATCTAACGTTTCTGAACAACCATGATAACACTTGTACAGAAATGACTTATTTTAGTGCAGTTTCCCACTATAGCTGTAGTACACAATCTTATGTTAAACATTGTGATCATTTAAGGATTATACTTTTTCAACAAGTCTCATATTGTCATGCTTTGAGCCCCTCCCTAGCTCAGAATGAGTTTATGTTGATGAAAGCATGCGGTGCAAATTTGGTCATTTAAAGACTCTTGTAAAAAAAGGGTTTCACAACCTAGGTTGTAGTGGGGTTTTAAAGAGGCGTCAGATGGTAATCGATTTGATATAAATTTATTACAATTCATTAAAATATTTATATGACAAAATTAAAAACATTCCAATAGATAAGCATGATATACATCACGGGATAGAGACAAAAGTCTTGTGAGGGTTGTAAAGTGTATGGCCACCTTGAGAGAGCTACAAGTTGAATGGTTGTGAGTAAAAGGTTGCTGAAAGTACTTTTGTTTTGTGAGGTGGGTCAGATAAGCTCACCACCCAGTAGAGAGAAAACCTGCCTTTTTAGTCAGAGCCTGAAAGGCAAGGACTTGTTTTCTGTTTTATTTTGTTTTATGCAACCTGTTAAATAAAAACTGACCAAGTCAGATAAACGAAGGACTTTGCTGCCTGGACTACCTTTTTCCCAGGGAAGGTGATCCCCATTTGAGCTATAACACACACACACTTCCTGTCCCTGCACTCTTCTCTGCAAAATCAGTAAATCCTCATAGACTTTTGATTACTTATATTAAACAAATGCAAAGCACAGGGACAGGGAATTTACAAGCAGGTAATCGTAGCTGAACTGCAGGGATAGCTGATGGTCTGCATTTCTGACACGAACGTCTCAGAGAAATTGAAACTTACATATTACACATACTTTCCCCACACGTTTCCCAATAACACACCTGTGTTCTTGTTTAAAGAAGATGAGTAAAGTATTTGGAAAATTACACTGAATCATGTAAGTAAATGTCCTTATATCAGTTAAACAAAGCAATGCAGTCACTAGGATCATTTTGCAGGGTAGAACAATAAAAGCAACCTGAATGGACACCTACTTGAAATCTGCCCCACTTACAGTTTAATATGTTACCTACATACTGAAATCATTGGACCCTGAGGAATAGCAACAGGTATAGGAAAGATTGCAGCTATATCAGACTCATAGCTAGGATAGGCTCTAGTCCTGCTTCCAGAATGCAAACATAACTGTTATCTTTATTACACCCATTAAAGCAAAATCATTAGGGATATTAAGGGTAATGGAATATTTTATGGTTATAATTGTGGTATAGTCTCTGGGGTGTGGTCAGTGGTTAATGCCAATGCAAGGCAGAGCACTTGGACCTTTTTCCCCAATGAAAAAATATGGTGTGACTTGCTCATCCCCAAGCCTTGTATCCCTATTTATATACACTGTCTGTCCAAAAACAAACAAAAAAAAGTCACACACTGTAATATTTTGTTTGCCCACCTTTAGCTTTGATTACGGCGCGCATTTGCCAAGGCATCGTGTTGATAAGCTTATGCAGTGTCCAGAGTTGCATTCATTTTTCACCTAGATCTCGTAGTAATGATAGGACAGTGGGACTGTGTAATGTCTTCTCCAGCGCATCCTAAAGAATCTCAATGGGGTTAAGGTCTGGACTCTGGTGGCCAATCCATGTGTGAAAATTATGTCTCATGCTCCCTGAACCACTCTTTCACAACTTGAGCCCAATGATTCCTGGCATTATCATCTTGGAATATGCCCATGCCATCAGAGAAAAACAAATCCATTGATGGAAAAACCTGCTTATTCAGTATATTCAGGTAGGCAAATGACTGAATTTCTTGGAGACAAAGCATTGCTGAACCTAAACCTGACCAACTGAAGCAACCCCAGATCATAACACTGACTGAAATCCAAGTGGTGGCGTTTTCTTTGGCCAGGCAGTGTATGTGGTATTTAAAATACGTACACCACATTAAGGGCCTATTCACACCAGTGGATTATAAAAGTGCTTTGACACGTGTTCATACCACCTACAAAACTGCAAGAAAAATAATTTCCATTATAATCAATGAAGCTCATTACATTGGTGCATAGTGTTACAACAATACACACTGTTTTTAAAAAATCCAGCTTGCCATGCAGTCCTTTAAAAATGCAATTACAAATGCAAAAATTACTTATTGTAGTCAATGGTATCACATTGAAAAGCACCAAAACATACTGAGACCCCCTAAAAATGCAATATATGTTTGAATCGATGTGTTTTAAGTCACACGTCCATGACTTCACATGTGTGAAGCTCATGTATGTACCTGAATTTGACTTGGTATCGATCCTTGCAATCTCCTATGCAGCAGCATTGGGGGCTAATTAGGTGTGCTGCATGCAAATGTATTGACTAAGTACATAATAATATAGGCAGAGCGCAGAGTGAGAAAAAAGATGACCTCATTAGTCTGCTGCTACTCCTTTAGGCTCTGTTCACACCTAGGCATATCGAATATGCACGTTTGTCGCGCGTTTTGTGATGCGCATTTTTAACGCGATTCGCTGTAAAAAATGCACGACAAACGCGCGTTTCCGAGGGCTACTTGGCTGTATCCCAATGGAAACGCGCGACAAAAACGCAGCAAAGAAGCTCATGTACCTTTTCATGTGTAGGCCGTTTTGTAGCGCATTCAGACGGGCTGAAATACGGCAAGGTGTGAACCATACCCATAGAAAACAATGGGATTTTCATGTTTGAGCGTTTTGTAGAGCGTTCGTAGAGCATTGAACGCGCTACAAAACGTACAGGTGTCTAGTCAGAAAGCTGGGATGGAGAGAGGTAAGTGGTGTCAGCCACATGCCTGCACTGTGTGATGGGGCTATGACAATTACAGGAATGATTTGACAGAAATATGAATTCTATGGTCAGTAATACAGCTCCCTTGTATGGAGTTTACTTCTAATAATAACAATAATAACAAGGAACGAGTGTTTGGGTAACTGAGCAGACTGGAGAAGAAAGGCCTGCAGAGTCTGCCACCTGTTCATAGGTATTTTCTTAATGTTGTGGAACTGGTTTTCTACACCTCACTGTGGATTATTGGTAGGGGGAGGTTAAGGTGGCTCTTGAGTTGAGTTCTGGAGATGTGCCCAGCCCGAACCAAGTTCAGAAAGTAATTTTCTGCTTTCATTCTCATCAGTATGGTGGGAAATAAATAATAAGCAAAATATGAACCTATGAACTTGTATTTTGCGAGTTTAGCTTTGCTTTGTGGAGACCGCTGAACTACAGTAGGTAGCACAATGCACTTGACCGAAAACAGAATTGCATAACATTGGATGGTGCACAGAAAATCTACCACCAATGACTTTAGGTAGTCAAGTTTAGGTGAAGTTCAATCACAAACATCTTTTGACTGGCTTTTGGTGCTTTCAGTCAATTTCCACTGCAGTTTTGTTCAACAGATTCCTCTTACACATAAAACAACAAACAATGGATAAGAAATTGCTATGGACTGTTGTATTCCATGCCATCATGTTTTTAATCAAAAGCTTCCAAATATGCCACTAAATGTATATAGCGCTACAGAGCTTAAAATTCTTATTCTGCACCTCCTGTGCATTTAAACCATGAAGACGATCAAGGAAAGCTTTGGCAGACTCAATGGAAACTGTTCTAGTCATGACCATTACTGTTGTGTAAAGGCAGACAAATCATGCATTCTCCTATCTTGCAGAACGCTGCCTTGAAGATCACGAGTCAGTGGTGGAAGTTCAGGCCATGTGGCCCGCAGAAGGAGACAGCAAGTTCATTTTTCGAAAGAATTTCACCAAGTATGAACTATTCCGGGGATCTCCGGTGAGTACAAAGAACCTACACAGAGACTGATAGATGGTTGTGACTAGTCCTACTTAGATAATTACACGTTACTCCTGTTTCTTGTAATTTAGGTATGCTCAGATCATACTCTTCTGCATTACTAAACTCAGTTCAAATATTTGACTCATTGTATTTTTGCATCATGAGATAACTATGGATCCAGACAGGCTCTATCTTCTCAAATTGCAGAAATACCATTTCATACTTGTATCTCCCAGCTTATAAAGCCTGTTCAATATATGAAATTAGAAACATCACTTTGTATCGAAATCTAAGATCAAAAATGTAATATATGGCATGTTACCAGTCCTTAGATGTGGTGGCTGCATTATTTTACTTGATTTCCTTTTTTTTTAACCTGGTAATCTTACCAGTAACACACTTCCTGTCCTAGGGTGACAACACTCACTCGCTGTACTGTATATATATGAAGGAGCAGAGTTGCTGCCCTCTCCTCATTTCCGAGGAGGTGTTGTAATTCACTGAGATGAACTCGATATGGATGCTAACACTGCAGAGATACCACAAAAACTTACAAGATTACTAGATTTCTGGCAGGATCAACAGGTATTTTTTGGTAAACTATCAAACAGATATAACAAAACACTTTCAATAGTAAATATAATAGACAAAAAAGGAGAAAAGGGCAATTCATTGTTGAGTTAATACATGCTTTAAAAACAATAGAAAAAGGATTTCTTCCGAATGTATAATGTAGGTTGTTACATTAAAGTGTATTTCCACTTTGGCAGCCAAATTGGAACAATACCTACTTTATATTTGTTACATGTTCCCATTAACGTAGCATATTTAAAAATAGCTTCTTACGATTTTAAGTGCTTTTTACTTGTTTTAAAAATCTTCCTAGCTTCGCACATATCTAACGTTAAGGAGGGGGCTGTGGAGGTTATGCTTACAACAATTAACCCTGTCTGTATTGTGCTGGCAGAATTTATAATCAGTTATAAACTAGCTGTGCACACTGTCTGTCTTAACAAAGGGTTACAAATCTCAGGCCTTGGATTCTGCATTGTATGTTAATGAGGGGAAACCGACTTTGTCCCTACCTTTTCCTATGAAATTTCTGAGAATAGCTTGCAGTCTTGCGTATAATGCTGCTCCATGGAAACAACAAGAAAGGTAAGAAATATATTTAAAAAAAATATTATTAGGTACGCCATGTGAATGGAAACACATAACAAACATATAGTGGAGGTTTCTCAGATTTGACTGCAACAGTGGAAATGGACTTAAAAGAACATCTACACTGAAATGTTAACAGGCTTGTTGGGCTATAAGATTAAAGAACAAAGAAGGCAAGTGTCACAGAGTTTCTGTTGCACTTTATTATTAACCCCAGCAAGACTGTTATTATAATTCTAGGTTAACATGTCAGGACAGGAAGTAATAAGAAATCGCCCAAATCTCTTTGGAGACACAGACAAAAGAAAAAAAACCCAGTAGAATGGGGAAAGGTTAGAAAAAGACTAAAATGTTTTTATTGCTGTCAGTACTTTCCTGTCCCACTAACAGCTGCTTCCCGATTTTCGTCCTACAAGAACAGGAAGTAAAGTACAATTTCATCAATGGGGTCACGGACAAATAAAAACCTGACCATTTTAAATTCAACCTAAAAGTAAAATACTTAGAAAATACTTTTTTTTCCTCTCCGCATATACAATAACAGTGCAATATTGTTGTTTCCCAGTATACATTATTCCCGGAGGACATGATCGCAGGAAACTTGGAAGCTCACAAAGGACTCTCTCACTCAGAGCTAATACAGGTGCGTAAAGGACTTGATGAGACTAGGATGTTGACCTCCTGTGCTGGCAAAAGTTCCTAGGCAGAAGATGTGGACTATTTGGTTCTTGCTGACAGCCTGACAGTGTCCGGGACATTTTGTACACTGACTGCACGGGTCAGAAAAAGGTTGAACCAACCAGTAGTCAGGTTTAAATTACAGTGACTGGACGTCTGAAACAAGTCTGGGCTGCATATATGCAGATCCAAGATCACTTATTAACATGTATCAAGGTTGAAATCTGATCATTATTCTCCTTCGCAGAACTTCCTCAACTCGGGCAGCTGGCCTGAGATCCAAGGCTATTTACATATGAAGGAGAGTGGACGCAAAGTCTGGAAACGATTCTTTTTTTTCCTGCGCCGCTCAGGGCTTTATTACTCCACCAAGGGGACCTCAAAGGTACATACACTGTGTAAGATGCATACATAAAACCCTACCTGAATCACTATTTTTTTTTAAAGAGATGTTGGTGCAGGACTTTTGATTTTAAGAGATCTAATGCCAAATGGAGTTAAGAATGGTTAAATTAAAAACACCCTGCCACCAATTTAAAAAACTGCTTTTTCCAGCGTAGCTGAATGTTGTTGTTCTCATTCACAGCAAAAAGTAGGGCGATCAGTCCCTGACGGTGCACATAGAAATTCCTGAATCCTGTTAAAGGAGAACAATGGAATTAGGGCTTTTCCCCATAGTTCTTCTTAGGGTAACGGGAGGACACAAACTAGCGCCCTCCCGTCGCCGCAGCTGAAGCGGATCCCAACAATTATGTCTGGATCCGCCCAGCTGCGTGAGTGACAGCTGGCTCTGCCTATCTAAAGGCAGAGCCAGCTGTACCCGCCCCTCCCCCATCCGTTCCGCCAGTCAGCGCTGGAGGATTGGAGCGGGATGGGGGGAATCCAGCCCTTCCCGAGAAGTGAGCTAATGTGTTTGCTCACTTCCCGATCTACTGAGCCGACCTGTGACAGTTTCATTGTCACAGGTCGGCTAGAACTATGAAGTTGTGAAAAGCACTCACCTCATAGTTCTCCTTTATAATAAAAGTAAAAGCACTGAAAAATCAATTGTTTCATTGCTTATTTTCAATATTTTTCCTCTCCATAATTTTTTATTTTTTATTTTTTTACTTGAAATGTGCCTCTATTCTTGATTGAAAATGTGACTACTCCAGAAAGAGTCAATTCCCAAGCACAGCACAAGGCAAGAACCCTTGTTGTATGCTGGACATGTTCACAAAATGCTGTGTTGGTGTGTGGTGTGAGAATTTGCCCATTTCATTTTCCATAGATGTTTCTCCCTTGAAAAATGCAGTAGTGTTACACAGTCACGTCTCCTATGGTTTCATTGTATTTATATCATTTGTCTACATTTGAATTTTTTTTTACAAAATACATTCATTAAACACAATAAACACAAATGTGTTCAAAAGTTCAGAAGTCCTTACAATGCTAAGATCTTGTTAGCCATAGATGGGTTATCTTTACAATCACCAATTAACCAGTTTCGAAGTCTCAATGTTTGCAGATAAGACAAATGGAAATGTGGAAGGGTTGGAACCACTATCAGGTTTTTATTGCTGCCTGTTTTCCTGCTGCACAAGTTCACCCTCACTATTGGCCATGATGACAATGGTCACAGGACCGAAAGTGAAGGAAATCCTGTTCTGGCAATAACTTTCAGGGATTTTCCTTCAACTTTGGATAAACTTTCTCCTCGTATCTCTGGCACATTAAAGTTAAGGGTAATCTCCCCAATGGGCACAGACAAAAAAAACTGGCAGGGTTTTGGTATTAGATACACTTTAGGAAGCATATAAATCAAGCCTGCACAAATCCAGATAACCAATGGTCATTAAAATGTACAGTTGGTGCCCAACTTTTGAGGTTTTTCTCCAGTTGTTTTCAATGGAGCTGACCTTGGCCAATCCTCATATAGACATTAGGTGCTAGTAGTCCAATCTATCTGGTTTTGTCCAGGAATGCTTGCGTGACCTAAAAATTCCTGTTTAGGATTGAAGCTAAGCCATCTTGAAATAGTAGGATGATGGCAGCTAATCTCCATACCTAGCTTTGAAACTTTAATTTCCAGAAAGCAAAACATTTTTATACTTTTTATGCTTGACAAATAGTTGCCCTTTTTGCAAAGATTACTTATGAGATTTCATGTCCTTTGAAGAGGATTAGGGAGTTTCTGGCACCCTGCTCTTTATGGTGAATTATGTACAACTGTAAAGTGAAGACATTCCTATGCCAGAAGTGATGGCTGCAGATGTTAGATGGGTGTTATAAGGCCATATATGCCTTCCTTCTTTCCTGAACCTTGTGATATAGTGTGTGGATAGTGTTCTCTACAACAGAAGCTCCATCAAGGATATAGCTTTTTATCACATAGAAACACTGTCACAATACAGAACATTTTCATAAAATTGATTCAAACTCTATATACATACTATCTAACCAATCTGTTGTAAAGTTTACTTCCCAATGGTCTGGTATAGAAGAGATACAATAGTTCTGGACTGTACTCCATACAATGTTGGGACGGATGTGGGAAGATGGTGCTAGTAGTGACAGCAACGGATGGCACAGTAGAGTACCATTAAAGTTCCCTGTCTTTCATGCTGCTCCATTGGCTTCACTACTTTCTAAGTCAATGACCTGATAAAGGGAGCAGAGTAGGTGTGGAAAGGCTATCCACCTCCCAAATCCACAATGGCAGTGCATTGGCATTCCCATATAGATCTAATTCCAATAGAGTCTAATAAGGATTACTTTACAAAAAGTACAGTTGTCCTTTAAAGCCAAGGTTACTTTGTGAACTATTTGTCTTTTATATCAACATTTGAAAAACACTACAATAATTTATAGGTGGCATGAGGAGTATTATGAGATGCATAAAGCGAGCTCTAAGGTTAGCCCTCGTTACTCGCAGCAGAGCAGATTTATAAAAACAAAAAAAACAAAAAGCATGATAGACTATACCTGACTGATTGCTACAACTTCTCATAGTATAGCTTTAAAATAAACCACAATTTATGAGCGCTGCCATCATATGGACAGGGAGGGATGTAGAGCCTAGGAGGGGATTACTAGGACTTTGTACCATGGGTCATATTTACTGTTAATTTTCTTGTAATTATTATATTCCATTGATTTCCAGTGACTTATTTGCTCTACTTGCACCATTATGTGAACTCAGTTCTATTACAGTAATTATTAACAATGACTTCCTTACAACATTATACTGTGTGGGAACAGGATCAACTTCGAATAAGGTTAACTTATTGGTATCTATGCATTTGGTCTCTAGATGAGCATTAAAGAGAAACTCTGTACAACATGCAGATTTGTGAAACAGGGCAAGTGATCATAGGCTGGTAATTACACTACCTCCATCTGATCTGCAGTTTCCAAAGTTATGTTTCTGAAGTAGTTTTAGCCATTAGATTCTGGTGTGTAAGAAAAACTTTAGAATGTGTACTATAAAGCTGCAGGTTGGGACACTGAGCTGGGTTTGATTAACATTTACTATACGAAGCTCATCCGTAAGGTTGGGCATCATAACGTAAAATGCAGGTCCAGGGGATTAGGTAAGTAGGAGTCCTTTACACAGGTCCCCTAGTCATTAACAAGCAGTCAACACTTGCAGTGCAGAGGTAGTCCCACTGCAAAGAGAGATTATTTTTATTGCTGTAGATATGCTTTAAGGCAGGGCCGAAACTACAGATCTCCTGGCCCCATAGCAAAAATTTAATAGGGCCCCACCCCTGATTATCCTTTTCTGAGCTGTGAGTAAGGATGCTAAGATTCCAAAAACTCCTCTTGTACATCTGAAGCTGTCTCTACACTGTAAACTTTACAGGGAATTAGAGTTGTCATCAACTGCAACCACTCCAACCCTTAATGAAACAGTACTGTATTTTCTTCACATGTTCTATGTTTAATTTGCCTCAACAACATAATGGGGCCCCCTTCCACCCCCAGGCCCCATAGCAGCCGCCTAGGCTGCTATGGCTATAGTCACGCCACTGCTTTAAGGGTGTAAATACCGTTCAGTATTTCAATATGAAGCTACAATCAAGAACACAGAGACATGACCTCAAAATGCTAGGAGGAACGTTCAAAACTAACCTTAGAAAAGTATTATTTTACTGAAAAAGTAATGGAAAGTTAAAAAAAACAACAGAAAAACAAAAAATCACTCGATGGACCTTTTTGTCTTATTCTGCTATCAATGTTCTACGTTTCTGTTTCCCTTTAACAGCAGCAGCTGCTGCCAGACCCCTCTAGAGGGAGATAAAGGGAAGACGAGAGACACATTTTGTATTGGGACAAATGAGCAGGTTATCTATATCTACAGATGTCCTATGAAAAACTCTGGTGTAAACAAAAACTTAAATACTGCTGGAATTCACATTAGCTCATTTTCTAAACCTAGAACAATATGTTGTCTGTGCCTGTCCTGGTTTGAGATCATAGTAAGCCAGTGAGAGCTGTATCTGTGCCCACCCTCGCCATTTATAGTTAATACAATAATATGCTTAAGGTGGAGAAGGGGCTACACACTGCTCCTTTTCATATTTATGGCTGTTAGAGGCATGGCAGAATACATAAACAGTAAGGGGGTTATTTATAGCAGAGAATTAATACCGCTATCCCTACACAAACCAACAAAAACAGCCTGGTCTACATTTTATGGCCCATTCATAAAATACAGGCTGTACTTTGGAGCTGGTGTTGCCCTATACAGTTCTCTGTGCCTAATGCTGCAGAAAGAATTCCACATTTGAAGGAAAAGCTGGTCACATGACTTTAATGAAGCACATAACGGGGCCCTTCTCCTGGCATGTATTTCTATTCCTTTTAATAGCACTAAGCTTGCTCCCAAAGCAAGCGATGCATAATGCACATTTGTTTGGTTTTATTATCAGTGGTATAGCCATACTGCTGCTTTATAACCGGGGCCCTAGGTGTATTCTATTCACTGAACTGTTTTGTTTCTTCTGTAGTCGGAGTGAAGTTATGTTGAATGAGTGCTTAGATGATAATAATTAATTGAGGGATGTACTGACAACACATTGATACCCTTCAGGATCCTCGGCACTTACAGTATTTTGCTGACGTGAATGAATCCAATGCCTACTGCCTGACGCAAGGAAAGAAACTCTACAGCGCTCCCACTGAATTTGGCTTTTGTTTGAAGGTATGTGCAATATAAAGCCTCTACAAAGCCTTTGTTTTTAGAGAGTATGTTTGTTCATCTTAAAAACATTCTTTACTGTCTGCTTATACAGTACATGTATGCATGGTTTGAAGTAAAATGAAAGGCACTTAACCAACCTCGTTTCTCTGATTTGACTCTGACACAGAGTAGCTTTACCCTTGTCTCCTTGGCCAAGTCTTCTGGTCTCCATCCACTCACTTCTAATATCTTTGGTAAGAAAAACTTTGGTAGGAGAACAATGCTACCAGTTTCAGTGGGCAGTAGCTTGTCTATTCAAGACTGCAAGGTAGACTAGGACATTATACATGAGTTGAGACCAGTCTCCTGACCAGGATATAACGGCCATAGCAGAAATTAGGGGCATGGAATTATTGAGACAACTGAATAAAGAGAAGTGGGGAAGCAAGTATCCACAAGAAAAAGCAGGAGGGATTGTAGAGTGGCCCAGAGCATTCTTAGAGCCCCATCAGCATTGTAACTGTTGTTAAATAATTCTGTGATGCCAAATACACTTCTATAGAAATAAATTAGTAATGGATATTTTATAAGCCCCTGATGCTTCTACTTGCATCACCTTCACCTTCTCCTTACTGCATGAATGTATATAAAGCAAACACCTTATAAACAATTTCTGTAGCTATCTCTCCTTATACCATTTCTGCTTATTTGACTGATAAATGTTACTGCCTTTTTTCCAGCCGTACAAGATGCGGAGTGGCACTAAAGGGCTGAAGATTTTGTGCAGCGAGGATGAGCAATCCCGCACCTGTTGGCTTACTGCCATTCGACTGTTTAAGGTAAGCTGACAGGTAGCAAAGTTTAAACCTGTGCTCTTTTCTATAAATTATTAATTACACCAGCCAAGGAAAGGTTGCAGGCTGATTAAATTTATACCATGTGCACATTTTGACTCTGTTGGGGAAAATTTAAAGTAAACCTTTCTTGACACAGTATACCTGTACATCTAGCAATGTAACCTACAATGGTCCTTAGCTTTGCCAGCTTGGTTAAATGAGTAGAAACATTAACTGTGTAGTGTTCTGATGTAGAGTATCTGGTTGATGTTGTCTACAACTCAGCATATCTTTATGCCATTCTGACAAGGCAACCCGTACTTTCTAGCCTGCTGGTCATGTTGTATCAGAAACCTGTCTCTTCTTCAGACTTGCCTGGTCATGTACCTTCTGCTCTCCATCCCCAACTGTAAAGATCTGTGTGCATCTGAAGTTGTTGTGGTACCATGTGTTGTGCTTCATTGCACACATGCCAGCTGGGAAGCCTGTTGGCGTACCATTGAGAATCAAAGGCGGCACAACGCTACTCACCAACTTACCTAGTGTGTGGTAGCGTGCTTTGTGTGTGGATCCCATGCATTTAGCACAACCCTATAATGTGGATCGAACCTTAAGAGTCTACGAAAAGAGTGAAAAAAAGATGTGACCATAAAGCTGCCTTTGTTACTGTCTCCATTAAAAAAAGACAACTCTAGAATACAAATTGCACAAGAATGACGTAAGAATTCATAGCAAAGCATGGCAGCTTAATTTTGCCACAGTTGCCACTGAGTAGTATAGTAGGTCTGGGGCAGTAACATGAAAATGAACAGATTTAGCTTTACTTTCCTGACAATAATATATAGTCAGCGAGTGTTTGCATAGCTTCACTGCCCTTGAATTACTATACAGTTCAGGAGTCAGATAATGAAATTTAGTGATGCTGCTCCGGAATAAATATTTAGCCTTAGAGTCAGAGAGAGATATCTACAGTGATAGGTTTGAAGCTGCTTCTCCCACAGTGATAAACTATAACCTATTTTAGCCAATGGCCTTTAAGCTTTTAATAGATTAGCATCAGTGAAGAGAAATATTCTTATTAATTGGTTACTATAAATTACTCCATATTGAACATTATGCTTGATAGCTGGTATGCTGACATATATTACTTTTTGTTCTTTTTCTTTAGTATGGGGCTCAGCTCTACAAGAATTACCAGATTTGCAAACGTGGCCCTCAGTCTTGGACAGATCTAAAAAAACAGGTAACATGTTGATATTTTTCTGAGGAACTGACTGAAGTCAGTACCTGCATATACCCTGAGAACTTTGGGTATATCAGGGATGTACATTTGTCTAATAACCCTTTTGGAGAGCCATGTACTGTAACAAGGCTCTTCATAGGTTAAAGGAGAACTATGAGGTGAGTGCTTTTCACTCACCTCATAGTTCTAGCCCACCTGTGACAATAAGACTGTCACAGGTCGGCTCAGTAGATCGGGAGGTGAGCGAACACATACCGGGTTCGCTCACCTCTCGATCCTGTCACGGCTCTCTGCCGTGACAGGGGGAGGGGCTGGATTCCCCTCTCCCCGCTCCGATCTGCCAGCGCTGACTGGCGGAACGGATGGGGGAGGGGGCGGGTACAGCTGGCTCTGCCTCTAGATAGGCAGGGCCAGCTGTCACTCACGCAGCTGGGCGGATCCCGACGTCTAAGTCAGGATCCGCTCTGGCTGCGGCGTCTCAGTATACCGCGAGCTGTAGCTCGCGGTATACTGAGCTTAGGGTAACGGGAGGACGCTAGTTTGTGTCCTCCCGTTACCCGAAGGAGAACTATGGGGAAAAACACTGACCCCCATAGTTCTCCTTTAATGCCCGCATCAAGACTGTGCAGTGTATGAAGTGAACGATCTATAAAGGAAAACACTTTTAATCAGCTCTTTTGTGCCGGAGGTAGTTGTAATTCTTGTCCATTGCAGCAGCTGATACAATTTTGCCAGCAGATAACATATAATGTAGCTTTTGTGTAAAAGTGTACAACTCCTTTAATAAAACTAATTGGTAAGCCAGTTTTTGGCAGTAAAATACTACAAGCCTCCCTGTGCAACCTTGAATGTCAAGCACAGCCATTCGATAAGGTCTAGGTTAATCTCAGGATTTAATAAAACTAGCTATCCTTATTTGCCATTTGCTATCTAGATAAATGTGCAATTCAAGGACAATGTATAATTGTTTACAGAAAAATAACTGAGCCCTAAAATATTCAGTGTAAGAATCTGTGAATTTAGCCAGGTATATTTGGAAGTTGCAAACACAGATCCAAGTAGAGCTCATACTTAATGCATTTTCAAAAAGTCATAGCAAAAATCCACTAACTGTAGTTCCTGGTAAAGATGGGGGAACCAGCATTCCACTGAAATCTATAGCCCCTTTCACACAGGTGGTCCGAACATGTCCACCTGTCAGTTTTTCAGGTGGACCCGATCGGATGCCGAATGCTAGTCTATGGCCAGCCGGGTCTAAACGGACGTATGTCCGTTTACATCCAGTTGCCCCCAACTCCGACCTGGTCTGGAAAACTAACAGAATAGAGTTCACAAGTTACATTTCATTGAGGTCTAGCACAGTGTAATGCGGTTGTACCATGTTGCACCCTGATGTGCTGAACAAAAGTACTGCATGCAGTATGTTTTTTCAGCGCACACCACTGCAATGTGGTGGTGTGAAATAAGCCTATCTGAAACACGGCAAATTGCCTTGTCTTGCGTTGTGGCTGCACTGGCTGTTTTTTTCTGGTGTGAATCCAGCCTAAGATTGTTTGGACTCTAATGTTAAGGGAGGCTTCTTATTATGAGAGGGGACTCTGATGTGAAGGGGGGACCTAATTTTTTTGTATTTTTGCATGGGGTCCTCCCTTAAAATCCATAACAGACCCCTATCTGCGATAGGGGTCTGGTATGGATTATGTAGGGCCACAGTTCTTGTTTTAAATTTTAGACTGGGGTGCCTTGAGATTTTGCATGCTTCTAAAGGGTGCTGTGACTGAAAAAAAGGATGTGAGAGGAAATCTTCCCAACATGTAGGAAATACCCTTTTAGACAGCTGCCACCACAATAAGTGTCCCCATTGAAATATTTCTCCTTTGTTTCTGTTCTGGAGACAACTCAGAATGTTGGATTTTCCCTTTACATGCTAGTGACAGTAGTCATCAGGACAAATAGATGGCTGACTATCCCTAATGGAGGTGCAGACAGTAATTAAAAGCTGAGTGACAGAGTTTTAACCCCTCATCACTGTATCCAAAACTAAAACAAATTGACATAAGATGCATTCAATGTGGAAACCATACATGTTACTTTTCACTAAAGTGATAGTGTGACATTTGGTGGGTTGCTATGGATTAAGTGTCCATAGTCACTAGAGGGCAGTCATATGTGCAAGCATTGTGCAAGGGCTGTCAGGCACCTATATCCACTCACTCAAACAAATTAGCATTTTGCTAGAAGGAGGACGAACTTTGCAAACACATTTTGGTGCTTGTTAATTATGGAAAACAATAGTGTTTAGACAAGTGTATAACATTGCTCTTTCCCCCACTAGGTAATGGCTGGTGTGGTTTGAGGGTACTTTACTGTATGTAAATCTGTCACCCAATCTAACCAATAACAACCAAAAGTCATCTTCCTTTTTTTCGTACTTCGCAAATCATTATATAAATTGTTACCAAAGGGACATGCTGGAAAATCATTGGCTGAACATTGCAGCAAATCAGCTGGTGGCGCTGTCGGAATACAATGTACACATTGGGAGATTCTTTCATTCACGCTGATAGTATGGATGGAGGAATCTGCATTTTTTTAGTTCTGCCTGTGAGGCTTAACAAAAAAATATGACAGTGTGTACCCAACTTAAGTTTACCCAGCAATATTTAGTTGTGGATTGATGCTTGGGGTATGAACCATGCTCCCCAAAAGCTCTCATCTTTTTAGAGCTATCTTTCCTCCTTTCACCCATTAACTTTTCCTCCTTTTGTAAAAGGAAAACTCTCTTGTAATGTAATGTGATATTACTGGAAATTCATACATGAAGACTGAAACCCTCCTACCTCCTTTGTAATGATCCCTAGAGAGGAACTGGGAACTCAACCGGAATGATCAGTCCGTGGGAACCCAACCGGAATGATCAGTCCATCGTAATCCCTAAAAGATGTGAGGTGCTGATGTGTATTTAGCATGTTGGCAGCTATCCGGAGCTGATTTAGCTATAATTTAAATTTGATCTCCGAAATTTACATGATCTCTACCAAATCCTAAACCTTATACAAGCTAGACAGACATATACTGTGTATTGATGTGTTAGGAATTTCTGCAGGTTATAAACAGTTCCAGAGATCAAGGAAAAGATGAAGAAATATTATGTTACCTTCCAATTACTGATATCAGTATCTAAAGTCTTAAAGGTTAACTACAATGATTTGGGATCAAATGTATTTATTTATTAGCGGATACATCTTGTAACTGATGTTTTAGATCTTTTTGCTTTCTAAGAAATAATTTGTAAAATACACTTTTAAAGGAAAACTGTACCTCTGTATACTTATCCTTCAAGTGAGCCCTTTCCCCAGCACCCCATTACCACCACCAGATCCCTGTTTTGTAGATGGCTGAGAGCCACATAGGTAGCTGCTTCTTCTGTAGACGCACAAAAATCACATATTTACATAAAAGGGGCCGTCAAACCAGGATAATTTGCAGGGCCAGGTGTGCGACTCCCAGCAGGCTGATCACGAGGATGGCTGAACATAAGACTTTGGGGGGTGTAGGCGGAGGCAGCTTACTTAAAGAATAACTGTACAAAAGCACAGTTATCCTTTAATGCAGGGTCCCTTGCCACTTTATGCCACAGAGCATTATGTATTTTGAAAACAGAGAGCTAAGCAGAAGCTGTTTCCCTTCAGACTCATTTCTCCGACTGAAACTCTGAGAAGGGGAAGTGTGTCACCCCTCTGACTGATTCAGTTCTGTTTGTATATTTTAGCTATTGAGCTTTGTGAGCAGCAGGTTTTGATCAACAAAGACAGCTAAATACTGTATGTGAAAGGTAGCCCAGAACTCTGCTACTGGCTAAAATGTGAATATTCTTGTAATATTTCATGTTTACCTTAAAAATATAATTTCTGTTCTGAACATATTAATAAAAACTAGACATTTCTTTTGAATGTAACTAAGTGTTTTGCTCCTTACAGCGTAGTGTGTCAGATAGCACCTTGGTCCCTATGGATTTTTCGGGGTGTACGGGTCGAGTCATAGAGAATCCTCTGGAGGCATTGTCTGTGGCCTTGGAAGAGGCCCAGTCCTGGAGGGTGAGTATTAAGTGACACCATGAACATAGCTATAATATGGCCAGCTTAGCATGAGTGAGCTTGCACTACTGCCAGTGTCATTTGTGATGGTATACTGTTTGCTTACCAGCTTCTACTGTTTTCTTGCCATTATCCCTTTCATAGTTAGTTTAAAATCTGTATAAATGTAGCTGATGAGTAAAATGGGTTTTTGGCTTAGGATACGGGATGGATTGTATTGTATATATTAGAGGTGCACCGAAATGGAAATTTCAAAACCGAAACAAAACCGAAATAAAAAAAATTGTCAGGTCATAACCGAAACTGAAAATGTTTATTTTAATTTTTTCACATATATAAAAATTTGTATTTATTTTTTATAAACTTTTTATTTTTCATTCATAATTGATGATATAGTAACCATACTCTGTCCTCAATTATCTACAAACACTCAGCGATCACTGATTTGTGTTTGTACCGCTCTCCTCTCTGACACGCTGTCACAGGAGGCTGAGCGAGTGGTGCAGGGAGGAGAGCTCAGCTTCCTGTGACAGCGCTGAACCATCTCCGCCCACACACCGCTCTGCTGAGCGGTGTGGGAGGAGAGATACCGGCCGCTCACAGCGCTCTCCTCCTGCAGTGCTCAGCCAGCTGTCACACTTTCTCTTCTCCCCGCTGGGACACAGAGCAGTGCCCAGCGGGGAGGAAAGAAAGAATGGATGATTTCGTATTAATCTGTATTTATCTTTATTTAAAGGAGAACTATGAGGTGAGTGCTTCTCACTCACCTCATAGTTCTAGCCGACCTGCGACAATGAGACTGTCACAGGGCGGCTCAGTAGATCGGGAGGTGAGCGAACATATACCGGCGTTCGATCACCTCTCGTTCCTGTCACGGCTCTCCGCCGTGACAGGGGAGGGCAGGATTCCCCCCTCCCCGCTCCGATCCGCCAGCGCTGACTGGCGGAACGGATGGGGGAGGGGCGGGTACATCTGGCTCTGCCTCTAGATAGGCAGAGCCAGCTGTCACTCACGCGGCTGGGCGGATCTCGACATCGATGTCGGGATCCGCTGCGGCGTCTCAGTATACCGCGAGCTTTAGCTTGCGGTATACTGAGCTTAGGGTAACGGGAGGACGCTCGTTTTTGTCCTCTTGTGACCCTAAGGAGAACTATGGGGAAAAGCCCTGACCCCATAGTTCTCCTTTAAGTACTGAACATAAAAAAAGAAAGAAAGAAATACTTACATAAACTGTTATATATTGCTTACTTTAAATACACTGGTAGATTACAGGCAAAGTGACCACCTTTACTGGCAACTTCAAATCAAACTCATCTTGGGTCCCTTATGTATATACAGTATGTATATTATAGAGCATTAGAGGTTTACAGAAAGCCAGTATGTAATGTGCTCTTCATTGTCTTGCAGAAAAAAACAACTCACCGTTATAGTCTGCCCAACCCATGCCAAACGACCCCGAGCAGTGCAGGTAAGTTAAAGTGAGCTGTATGTATGTTAGACACAAAGATTCTAGAACATTTTTGTTGGATTCAAAACCTGGAAAATTCGCAAATCATAATAAGCACAAATAACAACAAAAAACATATGGTGCTGCATTGCTAATCGCAATCTATTTGCCAATGCCTAAAGTGAACTACTCCATTACTTAAAGGAGAACTATGGGGTTAGGGCTTTTCCCCATAGTTCTCCTTAGGGTAACGGGAGGACACAAAATAGCATCCTCCCGTCACCCTAAGCTCAGTATACCGCGAGCTGTAGCAGCTGAAGCTGGATCCGCCCAGCTGCGTGAGTGACAGCTGGCTCTGCCTATCTAGAGGCAGAGCCAGCTGTACCCACCCCCTCCCTCGTCCGTTCCGCCAGTCAGCACTGGAGGATCGGAGCGGGGAAGGGGGAATCCAGCCCCTCCCCTGTCACGGCAGAGAGCCATGATAAGGATTGAGAAGTGAGCGAACGCCGGTATGTGTTCGCTCACTTCCCGATCTACTGAGCCGGCCTGTGGCAATCTCATTGTCACAGGTCGGCTAGAACTATGAGGTGACTGAAAAGCACTCACCTCATAGTTCTCCTTTAAGAATGTAAACATAGTGGTGCCCTCCTAATCCACTCTCCATCATCTGTTTCAGACACATTCCTCATTAGTAAAAATGTAGGTTTAGCAGACCAAACAGAACTGCTGCTCATAGTTAACTTGTGCCTAAAAGACTGACACAGAAAGAGAAGAGATGTCTTTGACATGTGAGCTGTAACTTAAAGCCTGGCCTTACCTTTTCTATTCTGTGTTAGAGGTAAGATGGTGGCTCTCCTTGGGGGGGAATAGATGGTTCTTGAGATACAGACTTGAGTTTTTCTTCACTGATTGTGCATCAGCAAGTTCTTCATATACTAAATAGTTCATATTTGGCAGAAGTTTCTGTAAAGATTGTCTAAGGAAAGCATTTCTTCAATATCCCATTCCCTAACCTTTACAAGAACAATGACAGCTTACATACATTTAAATAACTGAGGTCTTGTTGGGCCTATGGACTTCTTTGTAGTGAAGACTCTACAAGTCCCATATGAAAAAATATATGTTTGAACAAAATTGATACAACTTGTATATATATTTACAAAATTGTTTGGAAAAGAGTTGGGAAGTGTACCCCTTCTGAAGATTTACCCCCTGCTGAAGATTTACCTCTATGAGCTACATGACTGCAGATATTTCACATTATTTTCTTCCTTATCTTATTTTCCAACAGTCATACACAAGACTCAGGCGTGGTATCATGGGCGTCTATCAAGAGATGAGACTCAGCGGCTCATGATGCAGCAAGGAATGGCGGACGGGTAAGACCAGAAAGCTTTGACATCATGTCATTACTAACTCTGAATCTCTCTTCACTTCGAAGTGAATCTTCACTCACAATGACGCCCTCGTCAAAACAGAGTTACTCTTCTGTTTACTGTAAATACAGAACTACGTAACTTGCTAATGTGGTTTCTATCTGTCTTATTATATTTTAAGTACATTGTGAAAATCTATTACCATATCAAGACTCCGGAGCCAAATAAAAATTACTTTCATTTAGACATTACCAACAAACAGTTATCCCTTCTCAGGGCCAGTTTGGTCACAACAAACCACCCTGTAAAAGAAGAAGTTAAATACTTACCTTTTCGCCAAGAGGTGACAAGCCTCTGACCAAAGTTCTGTGTTTCTACAAGCAGTGTGTATTTGAGGAAATAAGTTGGATACACTTTTTTTATGAAAATTTTTATTTTTACGGGTTAATTTGAAGCACACATATCATGGGAGAAACACATAGACAACCAGTGTTGGTCTCTTTCTGAAGACGGCAATTGCCTGACTATCTGTAAAAAATAAGTCAAGGCAACTGGACTTGCTGTATATTTCTTGAAGACGTTTCACTGGACATACAACCAGCTTTCTC
Organism: Nanorana parkeri; assembly: GCF_000935625.1. Classification (NCBI taxonomy): domain Eukaryota; kingdom Metazoa; phylum Chordata; class Amphibia; order Anura; family Dicroglossidae; genus Nanorana; species Nanorana parkeri. The sequence goes on along the minus strand of NW_017307024.1, from coordinate 554,840 downwards.
AATTCAGAATGACTTGTACAAAAATTCAGGATTCAGCAGTGTACCTACATCTAAAGGAAAAAGGTCAGTCCTTTGACGTCAGTCAGGTATGCATCATAGACAGGAGGAGGACTGGTTTAAAAGAGGTGTGAAAGGGGCCATTTATGTAAAAAAAGGAGAAGCCAAGCTTGAATATAGGTGTGGGGGGGGGGGGTGAGGCATCTATTGTCTGCCACATACAATGCTGTTTTAACACCTCTCTCTGGGCAGGCTATTAACACATCCTAGACTCCAATTATGAAAATGCAATCAACACCTGGTTGCAAATAACACATTATGTGGATTGGAGCAACATTCACCATATTTATTCCCAGATAATTTTTGTACAAGTCATTCTGCATTGAGATAGCTGGTCGGATGTCCAGTGAAACATCTTCAAGAAAAATACAGCAAGTCTAGTTGCCTTGACTTATTTTTTACAGATATACCGTGACCTGGATGCATGAGAACCTTCACAGACAATTGCCTGACTGTTTCTGACTCCTATACTTCTGAATTTAAACTGCTAAGATTTTGCCCCCAAGCAAATGAATAACTTCTAAGAAAAGGAGGTGTAAATCCCTAATGGTCATAATCTATTGGGTGCCAAACTTAAGCTGCTTGACCGTGTGCGGCACAAAAAAATTACCTAAGGGTGGGAGAGCAGCTTTATCATTTAAATACCAAGAGGTTAAAAAAAATTCGCTTAATCTAAAATAAAGAAGAAAAGCCCTTTAGATCTGGTGACAAGTTTAGCAGATTATTCTTGACATGATTTATGGTCTTATATTTTGTTGTGTGATGATTGCCATATCACAGTTCCTCTGTTGAAAGACAAATTATACCACTAACAAGGTGAGGAACCTCTGCCCCATGGTTAACCGTGATATAACTATTGAAAGCAGGAAACTTGTTGTCATTGAATATTAAGAGTGGACAAAGAAATAGCAAACTGTTTGGTTTGTTCTAGTCGTGGGGAATGGGATGAAATGAAAGAAGATATATCTTCGCTTGCCTTCTGACATAAATGATCTCTCTCTCTTTGCCCCCACAGAGTTTTCCTGGTGCGAGAAAGCACAAGAAATCCCAAAGGATTTGTCCTGTCATTGTGTCACTTGCAGAAGATCAAGCACTACCTCATCCTACCGGTATGTGGCTGACCTCAGTGCAACTGGAGAACGTGAGGAGAACATGGTGCTTTGTGCAAAGCAATGTTGGCACTGAAATAGCCAGCTGCTAAATTAAAATCGACTCTGATAAGAATTTATGATGTAGCCCTGGACCTGATAGTTTTTTCTGCTAGATAAGGAGTTCTCTATGACTTCAGCAAATTTAAAAGGAAGCATGTACTGAGGGAAATGCAAAGGCTACAATTGCTGACATCCTTCTGAAACTGATATCTGTCTGGCTGTCTCTAGCCTCAATATTTGATAAGCTATTAACCTACGACAAGCAAGAATTCCAGTTCAGTTGTCCTTTAAAGGCACACTCCCATCAAACCTGAAAATATTGCATATTTACTGAATTGATTTTGGCTTGTAAATTTCAGCCAAAGCATTCCATGAATAAGATTTCCACCATGAGAGTATTATTGCTTCTAGTATTGCTGTGACAATACACTGCCTGGCCCAAAAAAAAACATTCACACACTCTAATATTTTGTTGGACTGTCTTTAGCTTTGATTACGGCACGCATTCACCATGGTATCTTTTCGATAAGCTAATGCGATGCCACAACATGTATTTCCATCCAGAGTTGCATTAATTTTGAACCAAGATCTTGTAGTGATAATGGGATAGTCAGACCACTGAGTAAAATTTTCTCCAGCACATCCCAAAGATTCTCAATGGGGTTAAGGTCTGGATCCATGTGTGAAAATGATCTCTCATGCTATCTGAACCACTCTTTCACAATTTCAGCCTGATGAATCCTGGCATTGTGATCTTTAATATGCCCATGCCATCAGGGAAGAAAAAAATACATTGATGGAAAAACCTGGTCATTCACTATATTTAGGTAGACAGCTGACCTCATTTTTGGGGACATAACATTGCTGAAGCTAGACCTGACCAACTGAAGCAACCTCCAGATCATAACTCTAAATCCAGGTGGTGACTTTTTTTGGCCAGGCAGTGTATACTATTTATTGCTGTGGCAGTATGAATTTCACCTAAAGTATAAGCTGACCATACATGTGGCACTAAAGTTCAACATGCCTATTATGATTGCAAGTAATAGCTAAAAACTAAGGAATAAATTGACAGCCTCAATACAGTTTATTGAAAGAATGAATCGAGAACAATACAAAATAAAGCAAAGTCTTCAAAATCTATCAAATTTTAGGTTGGATTGAAGTAGGGCGGTTTCTAACTAATTTCCTTGCAGTCAATCAAAACCACTATTTAAGGTCTTTGAATGCCTTGCAATTTCCTCAAAAATGTGATCAAAAGTTCAGTTGCTCTATTAGATTAACATGTATGGCCATATTTGCTATAGGTTAGGTTCAATGTAAGTTCAGTGCTGACCATACACAAGGTAATTTCAACCATTATTAGCCAACTTTTGATTGCAAAGAAAGGTCAGCCTGGCCCTACAGTTTTAAAACTTGTTGAAAGTAATTGAAGATGATACAAAAATCACCCTTGTACAGCATATGCCTGGTAAATTGGTTAGGTATGGAGGCTACATATGAATGTATGGAAGGCAGGAGGCAGAACTTTTTTTCTTGTTAAAGTGAGTTAAAGAGTCAATGTTTTGTTTTTCATTTCCAAACATATGATTGGGTATTCAAAGTAAGGGCAACTTTATTTTATTTACAAAGCTAAGTGAGCATTACATACTGCTTTAGTAAATCAACCTCAATGACAACCTGCGTCCTGAGACCTGCCCAGTCCCAAGTGACACCTTGGCTGATATTACTTTCTGGACATGCCTTAAGCAACATCTGAATCATTTTATGATGATTCAGCATTTGTAGACCTAGAAAGTTTAGTCAGCTTTCCAGCACATCAAACTGTTATTAACTGGGTGTATTTAAGACATTTAAGATTGAACGCCTATAATATTAAGGACAAGATTGAAAAAACTGTTGACTTAGCATATTGTAGAACACATCACATTTGCAACGATCAGCCTTTTTATTATTCCTGTTTTTTTCTTTTAAAGATATTAGGTGAAATGTATAATGTTAATGGATATTGAATGTCTGGGAAAAAATAACTCAACATGAGCATCCATTTTTCTATATCTGGGTGTTTTAATTAATTAACCATTCGGAGCATAGGAATCTTCCATAATCGCATGCTTAGTTGCATCACACAGAATCTGTGATACTGGTATAGACCCCTTTACAGTTAAACAGGCCAAGCAATAGCATCATATCTCCCATAATCTAGCCCACCAAAAAAATGGTATGGAGAACATTCACTGGCTTGTATGTGTCAATCCCTCGATGATTGGACTCGATGATACTCCCTCGCTACCAAAAATGCAGTAAAATCCTCCATCAGGAGCACAAATGCAGCATTGACCTTATAGTGATTCATGCATGGCAAAGCAGCACGTTCTTTCAACCACCCCCACCCTTCCTAGCAACATATATTAAGCCTTGCTTTTTTTTGCATCTCTGTTACTCAGATACTTTTGAAGAGAACACATGACCTCCTCCTCTTCTTCCCATGTGACAGTGTTATGTCTTGGTTGCTATGACATGGGGGGTAGGGAAAAAGTTCTCAGCTCTGTATAATCTGTTTTCCTGGAATTCAGCTCTAAAACGATCCTTAAGTGACCAAAAACATTTGTAAAGTAGCAATTTTGTGGTGCTTTCAAGTGCCTATTTATCTTTATAGTGATCCCCTCGGAACCCCATTTAGGCCTGGGTATAGGTTAAGCCCCTGCCCGAAGTCCCACCCCTGTCATTGAACGTTCAAATGCCAGACTACCTCCCACTGACAATTTAGCATTTGACTATTTGAGTAACAGGGGCCAGTGTAGCACCAAAAAGGGTGATGTTTAATTTTGATTTGGGCACAACCTGAGTCGATGTGTACAGACTGGGGATGCACCGATACCATTTTTTCCAGATAGTATTATTCTGGATTGCTGTATAATGTAGTGCTAGGATTTGTAGTCCTCTATAGCCAGTTACCATTCGGCATTGCTGTATAATGTATTGCAGGGATTTGTAGTCCTTTATAGCGGCTAGTGTTATTATAACACCATCAGCTATAGGACTATAAATCCTAGCAATACATTATACAGCAATGCAGAATAATACCATCAGCTATAGAGGATGACAAATTCCAGCAATACATTACACAGCAATGCAGAATAACATATTGCTACATACTTTTGATGTCGGGCGGAGGGTCTCAGGAGGGGTCTGGAGGGTCTCAGGAGGTGGAGAAAGCTCTGTAAGCAGGTGACTTGTGGTTCCTAGAAAGAGCAGGATCTAAGGCAGCCGCTTCCATTTTTCAACATTTTAAGTGCCAGTATCGGTTTTTAGTATCAGGTCATTTTCACAAGTGCAAGTACTCGTAAAAATACCCAGTATCAGCACCAATACCAATACAGGTATCACTGCATCCCTAGTAAAGACTGAGCCTAGGATTTAAGGGGCAACACAGGGATCAATTTCAAGGCCTCATGGGTGCTCAAGGTACTTCCAGGCATCACAGGTGCCCACAATTCAGTACTGAGGTTATTTTAAGGGAAGGTAATAAGCCAGCAATGTATAATGTCAGTTTTATCAAATAAATTCTGTTTTTGTTTCTACTCTAGTGTGAGGAAGATGGCAGACCCTACTTCTCAATGGATGATGGACAAACCAAATTTTTGGACCTTATCCAACTGGTCGAGTTTCACCAGATAAATCGGGGTATTCTCTCTTGTAATCTCAAGCACTATTGCACTTGTGTAGCACTGTAAGCGAGTCCCGAATGACACACTGTGAAGCTGGAGCAGGACTCTTGAAGAAACTGCATTGACCTAAGATGGATGTTCCACCGACATGAATGATGTTCCACTATATCGGGCTACTGAGTGAAAGCCAGCATGAGTCCAGTGCTGGTACTGGAGACGAAAACTTTTGCAAAATTGTTACTGTAAGCCTCACGTTCGTGGATGCAATTCTATCAGGAAGCAGTGAAACAATAAGCTACACCTTTTTTCTTTTCCTTCTGATGGTATAAACTGTCTTGTGACAGCCAGATGACATTTAGTGGATATATTCCAGTAGAAGTGGAGCTTTCCAAAATCTCCCAATGCCCACTGAAAGAGGGCATTCGAGCTGTGTCCCGACAAGGAATGTAAAATGGTACATCTGTTGCCGAGCGCATTGTACTGTAAATATCGACAAGGCCAGTTCACTGTCACATATTTTATGCAAAAAATCCTAACAATATATTTTTGCCTTCTATTTCCTCTTATTTTTGTACAGACTGCTCTAACCTCAATCTACTTAATGAAGAGAGAAAGAAAATTATTTATATGTACCACATTAATAAAAAAAACAAATGCTCACTATCAAGGCTTATTGTTGCTGTTTGGACCAGATGTTTTATTTAAGTTATTGATGAATATTAACAATTTGGACAAAATGAGTTTGCACTGGCAACTTAAGGTACTTTCTTCGGTATAGTCTAGACACAGAACAGTTAGACATAGCAGGCCTCTAACCAACCTTTAAAGGGATTTGTTCACCAACAACCATGTTAAATGCCATCTACTGCCAAATATGTTTTTTGTTTTTTGGTTCTGAGTTACTGTGTCCTAATTGTCCTCAATTTCTGTCCTGGTGACAGATATCACAATGAACATAATGTGAACCCCAATTCTCTCCAACAGGTGCACAGAACAGTAATTAAGGCATAACTAAGGCTTTAACCTTCCTCATTCTAACATTAACTTAAAAAAAATGAGTTCACCTAAGCTATTAAAGTGTATGTTTAGGCAAAACCTCTTATTTCATTTTAGATAGATTGGGGAAAATGTAGCCCTTTGTCAAGCTTTTATTGCTGTTTGTATCCCCATTGCGGAGATTCCCCCCACTATTAATACGGTTGACCGTTGTCACCAGGAAATAAAGTGAGGGGAAAGCCAACATTTTAGAGTTGTCCTCAAAAACAGTGGGGGAAGTGAGGGAAAATCTTCCAATGGGGACATCTGTTCAGGGGGAAAACTCTAACAGGAATTTGACTCACTTTAGGTGATTTCCTTTAAAGTCCTGCTTCGGGAAAGGGTAATTTCCCTAATTGTACAGAGAGCATACAAATACCCTACTCTCTCCAAAACTAAAAAACTAAAAAGTTTAGCTATAGATACACTTAAAAGTGAAACCCTTGTTTTTCTGATAAAAAACACAATCCACTTAAGGCTAGTTATATGCCAAGCATTGTACGGATGTTAGCAAATTTTAGTCCTTACATGGTTCTACTTAGTAGATAGTGAGACAGACCATTCTATCAGTCGGAGTATTATAATAAAAACTATTGTGTTCTTCCAGCATCCCTTAAAGACCTGCTAAAGCAGGGTTCTCAAACTACTGGCCCGTGTGCCAACTCCAGCCCGCCGGCCGGTACTATGTGGCCTGCAGCCAGCTGACAAGTCAGGCACGCGGTCACGGACCGCGTGCCTGATTTTTAGGTGCAGCTACAGAGACTGCATCTCTGCTGGATGCAGAGCGCATAGCTGCTCCTCTCAGTGCCTGCTTTCGACCGGCATTCTGACAGTCATCACTGAACTGAACTCATAGGAATTTTAATTTGCAATAGCCAATAGCAAGCTGGCTATTGCACCCGCCCTCTGCTGCTGTCCATCAGCAGATGATGACCTGATGGAGAACAGCCAGCATTGTAAATAGGCACTGTAGGTCCCCACAAGGCTGCCGTGAGGTTCCCAGCAAGTGCAGGACCTTACGGCAGCCGAATCTGTTAAAAAAATGAAAGGGCCGGTATCACCCTTTAGTATAAGGCATTTTCACAAGTACTTGTGAAAATGCCCAGTATCTGTACCGATACCAATACTGGTATTGGAGCATCCTTAATCCCATCCATCCCTTCCTATAGGCATTATACCCCCTACATATCCCCTATAGGCAGCAGATCCCCACCTCGGGGGTGTACAGGGACAATAAGGGCATGCTGTGACTTGTAGTTGCCTATGGGATATGTGGAGGCTGTACAGGGACGATGAGGGCATGCTGGGACTTGTATTTTGTGGTGGAGGTGTGGGGGGGGGGGGGGTGTACAGGGACAATGAGGTCATTCTGGGACTTTTAGTTCTGTGATATGAGGCTGTAATAATTACTGACCTCCTGAAAGTACTAGTAATAAAATGCCGTTATAAAACATAGTTGAAGTTTCAAGCTCAACTATGTTCTATTCAATGTTCTATAATAGCATGTACAGTAACCACCTAATCTGCCATTATCCTCCTGGTTGGTCTTCAATTTATGGCCGGGAGAAGCTCTGGGAGGAGGCTGGGGAAAAAAAAGCACACTGGGGTGCGGTACTGTGGCCAGGTATGATTACATGCAGTTAGAAAACAATCACTCTCCCTGGATGCAGAATTGTGCATCCAGGGAGAGTAATTGATTCAGAGCACCTGAACAACACAATTAAACATGCGTTTTCAAACTTTTCAGGCACTCCCATAGAAATCTATGGGACCAAAAACTCTCGATTCTGCCTCCAAAAGAAGATCCTAAACTGTTTTAGCTTCAAGCAGCAAGCTTCTCATATATGATCAGGCTCCATCTAAAATAATGGGATTCTTTATGTTGAGCTTTGAAGTACTTAAACAAGCTTCAAAATACCCAGGTGTGAATGGGGTCTAAAGCTGCCCATACACCTATAGATTTTCTGCAGATTTCTATGGTCAGATGGAAAAAGTGCAACAGATTCCTCCATCTACGCTAAACTGTGTGGATGGAGGAATCTCCCACTGGGCCAAGCTTCAGTATCTTGCTAGTTGGCCTGTTGCTGTCAAAATACCTGAACAATCTGATTGGATGCAGGCAATGTTCAGGTGTTTTAAGAGCCAGCGTGGCCGGCTAGCAAGATACTGAAGCTTGGCCCAGTGGGAGATTCCTCCATCCACACAGTTTAGCGTAGATGGAGGAATCTGTTGCACTTTTTTCATTTGACCATAGAAATCTGCAGATAATCTATAGGTGTATGGCCAGCTTTAGGCAGCACTATGTTGAGATGTTGATGAAAAAGGAAACACTGTTTATCCAAGGATCTTGTAATGTAGATTGAAGGTGGTAACTGTACATTGCTGCCAAGGGAAGTGTTATCATAAAAGAAAACAATTGTGGTAGTAAAATGCTGCTCTGTTGAGGGGTTAATTGATGCTGACCAGGTTTAAGACAGAGGTTGGTTAAAAAGCGGCACTGGGGACTAAATTAATAACAGACCGGAATGTGGGGATTACTGCTGAAAGGTATTTAATACTAATGTGTTGTTCCCAGAGGATATTCTGCTATATTATGGTTTCTTGATGTGATATGATATATAAGATGCAGTTGTGATATGATATAATGTGTTGTAACTTGATATAATGCACTATAACAGCAATGTATAATATGCTTTTATGGTATAATATGCCCATACTGTATGATATCATTTCCTGCTGTGGGGTGATATGCTCTTACTGGGTTATATACCTGTTGTATATACCTGTTGTTGTTACTATGATGGTATTGTATAATGTGCTGTAGCATAACGTACAATAGTGTCCTGATATAATGGGTTTGTTCAGGCTTGATATAATGTACCATAACAGCTTTGTATAATGTGTTCTTGCAGCTCTTGCTCAGATTTAGACAAAGTCATCTAGGCTACGGCTATTATGGCAAAGAAAAAGTTCAACATTCTTTTGTCACTGTGACATTCATTCTCATGTAGCCTGCAGGTAGGAGACAGAGCAGCTCAGCTATATACAGTATATATTGTTTGCTTCAAAGTATTGTATTAACACATTAAACAGTACAATAAGGGAGTTATAAAATAATAACAAAGAAAAAGAGTGTAAAGCATCAAATACAACTGGAACAAAAGAATACACGGTCTATCTATCGGACTGGGAGAGAAAATGTAATAGCAGGTGGGGTGCAGGGCAGAGCTTGCAAACCTCGAGGGATCATGAAGGTGCCGCAGAGTGTGGTAAGTAGTGAGAGCAATAGAAGAACAGGGTGGTGAGAGGTGAAAGAAGAAAGATAGGAAGAAGGATGTTAAAGAAACTCTTAAGAAGGGCAGAGAGAATGAAAAAAGTAGAAAGTAGTAAGAAAAACTTGGCCGAGCGACAGATGATCGGTACATACAGTGGCGTAACAACCGGGGGCAGTCGGTGCACTTGCCACGGGCGCAGAGCTGAGGGGGGGTGCCATTTTAGCTAAATGCCGAAAGTGACATTTTCCTGCCGATACATCGGCGCACCCGTGATTTCTTTCCTCCCCGCTGGGTGCTGCTCTGTGTCCCATCGGAGAGGAGAGAAAGTGACAGCCGGCCTAGCGCTGCGGGAGGAGAGCAAGGTACAAACACTCAGTGATCAGTGATTGCTTAGTGTTTGTATATAATTGAGGACATGGTATGTGTATTATATCCTCATTTATGAATGAATGGGAGTGATCTACATACCCTCCTGTTCATTCATAGTTGTAGTTATAGTAAACATACTCTGTCCTCATCTTATGAATGAACAGGGACACTCATAGAGGATTCCTGTTTATTGATAACAGGGGATACAGAAAAAGAGATTGAGGACTCTGTGTCTTCAGTCTCTTTTTCTATTTTAAAAGGGAAACATCAGGGGTCTGTTTAGACCCCCTAATATTTCCCTGAAGCCCGTAAAAGTAAAGTAAAAAAATATTTATAAAAAATAAATAAAATGATGGCCACGCCCCCTCCCACCCCTAAATGCAGGTGTTTTTTCAATGGTAGATCTCATTGAGCTCATCATTTGAAAAGTAGATCTCCAGACGAAAAATTGTGGGCGCCCCTGCTCTAGGTGGTGTGTTTATATCTGCATGTAGAGAGGTTAATTCTATGATTCATGAGCCACTATACACTTTTTTTAAATATAATTCCACCCCCCTAGTTGTCTTTAGTATATACTTTTACTGAGAAGGTTTGCACATGTCCAGTCCTTGTGGTGCATGTGGTTTGCCTGATGATTTAGAATGCTGCAAACCCTGGCTTGCCTGGTTCGAATCTCTACTGTGGTAACATGTTTGTTTTAGAGTTCAATAGGCTCAGAGAGCCAATCTCCATGATATAGGAACATGAGCAACTAATTCTGTTGTCTTCTGGTTCTGTGGTGCAACATGTAAGGCTCCTGGAGCCTGAATCAGAAGTTTGTGGGTTTGATTCCCATGACTGAGTGCAAAGTTGGTCACTTGAAGCAAGACCAACCCCAACCCCACAGGGTAGTGTGATGGGTGTGAAGACCCAGTGGAAGTGTTCAGAGCTTGAAGATGTGGTGGTGTGGACTGCCTTCCTTGGGAAACTTGAAGAGGTGGTGGTGCGGATCACCATACGTGGGGAAGTAGCTGAATGATCCTGTGCAAGGAAGGCTGTGCACTGAGGATGGTGGTGTTGACAGAGGAGAGACATGTGCAAGGTTTCTTGAAAATGTCCAATATTTAGGCAAATTAATGCCAAAAAAAAATTACTGGGAGGCTTTGGTGGTCTCTTCCAACTTGCACCAGCTGCCTGGTCACCCTTCTCCTCTTGCATGGTAAGGTGCCCCTTCCTTTGGCATTTCATTCACATGTCTCCACAGTCAGTGTCACATGGTGCCAACCTCATAGTTCTTGGTGGGATGGTCTGCTCCTTTTCCCCTCACTAGTTTTTTGTGAACAGGGTTGCCTCTTCCCTGCTGGGGTTTATGTCACTGTGGTTTCATTCACATGGTGCCAACCACCTCAAATTGGTTTGGTGAGAAAGTTTGCTCTTTAACCTCTGACCAGGTTTTTGCTGGAGTTTATGTCACTGAGGTTTCATTCACATGGTGCCAACCACCTCATAGTTCTTTGGGGAGAAGGTCTGCTGTTTAACCTCTCACCAGGTTCTTGTGAACAGGGTCACCCCTTCACATCCCACCAAGCACATGGTTGCTGTTTCGCCCCAAACAACCATTAGGTCATTTGATCTACCTTGGGAATCGAACACTCTGCCTTCAGATTCCACAGTCATCACCCTTCATGCTGAGCCACAGACCTGGACACTCAAGTGGGTGAACAGTGGTAATGCAACTCAAATTCAACCGAGGTTATCAAGCAAGGTAATACAAATTTAAAAGTGCAGTATCCCATAGCAACCAATATCAACCATACCCGGTATGAAAGCTGATTGGTTGCTATGAGTTTCCGCAGTTTATTTAACTTTAATAAACAAATCTGAATTGGTGACCATCTGTGGATTCAAACTTACAACCATTCTATTAGTGAGATCTCCATCCTACACACAAGACCACTGTCTCAGATGGTGGGCGGGGCCAAAACCAGAGCTGTGATATCATGACATACCATATGATTGGTGGATTAATGGTTAAATTAATCTTGGCATCAATTACTATCTCCATCTGGTTAAAAAAAGCATTTACTTTCAAAAGTCCATTGCCTTGAACCAAAGGACAGCATCTCAACGGTCTGCTAGGTTCAATAACCCAGAGCCACCAATATGAAAGGCTACTTAGTCTGAAAACCAATTGATTGCTACTGGTTTCTGCAATTTATACAACTTTAATAAATAAATCTGAAAGGGTCGTTACCTGGGGATTTGAACTCACAACCATTTTATTTTTGGTGGTTAGCGGCATACACCCAACGCCACTGCCTCAGATGGTGGGCGGGGCCAAAACCAGAGCTTTGATATCTTTGCTACCAGACAATTAGTGGTTTAATGGTTACCCATTGTATATTGTATTTAATTGCTGCCGTTAGATCTTGACAAGTCTACCACTTGGTCTCCAATGGGCTTTCCGCATCTGGTAAAATGCAGTTATTTTCAAGAGTCTATTGCCTTGGACCAAAGGACACCATCTCAACTGCCTGCAAGGTTCCATAACCCAGAGCCACCAATATGATGGGCTACGTAGTCTGAAAGCCAATTGGTTGGTACTGGTTTCTACAGTTTCTACAAATTTATAAACATATCTGAAAGGGTGGTCATTTGAGGATTTGAACTCGCAACCATTTTATTTTTGTGGTCAGTAGCATACACTCAACACCACTGCCTCAGATGGTGGGTGGGATGCAAACCAGAGCTGTAATATCATTACATACCAGACGATTAGTGGTTTAACGGTCGCACATTATATTTAATTGCTGCCATTAGACATAGGCCAGCCTCCCACTTGGCTCAGTTACTTTCAAGAGTCCATTGCCTTGAACCAAAGGACACCATCTCAACTGCCTGCAAGGTCCAATAACCCAGAGCCACCAATATGAAAGGCTACCTAGTCTGAAAGCCAATTGGTTGCTACTGGTTTCTGCAGTTTATACAACTTTAATAAATAAATCTGAAATCACCCAGGGATTTGAACTCACAACCACTTTATTTTTTAGGTCAGCAGCATACACCCAATGCCACTGGCTCAGATGGTGGGCAGGGCCCAAAGCAGAGCTGTGATATCATTGCATACCATGCAATTAGTGGTTTAATGGTCACACATTGTATTTAATTGCTGCAGTTAGATCTTGACTAGTATACCACTTGGCCTCGAATGGGCTATCCCCACCTGGTAAAACTCAGTTATTTTCAAGAGTCCATTGCCTTGAACCAAAGGACACCATCTCAACTGCCTGCAAAGTCCAATAACCCAGACCCACCAATATGAAAGGCTACGTAGTCTGAAAACCGATTGATTGGTACTGGTTTCTGCAGTGTATACTGCTTTATTAAATAAATCTAAAGAGGTGGTCACTTGGGTATTTGAACACACAACTATTTAATTATTATGGCCAGCAGCATACACCCAACGCCACTGGCTCACATGGTGAGTGGGGTGAGTGGGGTGAGTGGGGTGAGTGGGGTGAGTGGGGTCCAAACCAGAGCTGTGATATCATTGCATACCATACAATTAGTGGTTTAATGGTCACACATTGTATTTAATTGCTGCCATTAGACCTAGACTAGTCTACCACTTGGCCTCCAATGGGCTATCTCCACCTGGTAAAACTCAGTTATTTTCAAGAGTCCATTGTCTTGAACCAAAGAACACCAGTTTTTATAACTTAAATAAATCTGAAAGGGTGGTCACCTGGGGATATGAACTCACAAGCATTTTATTTTTGTGGTCAGCGGCATACACCCAATGCCACTGCCTCAGATGGTGGGTGGGGCACAAACCAGAGCTGTGATATCATTATACACCATACGAATTGTGGATCAATGGTCAAACAACCTCCAAAACTCTACTTTCAAGAGTCCATTGCCTTCAAAAAAAGGATGCCCTCTACCTGCACAGTGCAATAACCCATAGCATTCAATATGAAAAGCTATCTAGTCGAAAGCCAATTGGTTGCTATTGGTTTCTGCAGTTTATACAACTTTAATAAATAAATCTGAAACAGTGGTAATAAGAGGATTTGAACTCACAATCATTTTATCTTTGAGGTTAGCAGCATATACACAACAGCACCACCTCAGATAAAGGGGTGGGGTTTAAAACCAGAGCTGTGATATCAATGCTTGCCATGTAATTCGTGGATTAATGGTCAAACATTGTATTAAATTGCTGCCATCAGACCTAGAGCAGTGTCCCACTGTGCCTCCTTAAGGCTCTTACCTTCTTAAACTCTTTTTTCAAGAGTCCATTGCCTTGAAACACAGGGCACCATCTTGGCTGCTGCTTCCACAGTGCAATAACACATAGCAATCCATATAGAAGGCTACCTAGTCAGAAAGCCAATTGGTTGCTATTGGTTTCTGCAGTTTCTACAATTTTAGTCAATAAATATGAAAAGGTGGTTGCACATGGATTAGAACTCACAACCATTTTATTTTTGTGGTCAGCAGCATACACACAGCACCACTGCCATAGATGGTGGGCGGCACCCAAAACCAGAGCTGTTATATCATTACATAGTATACCACGTGATTACTACCATAAGAGTCTCGCCCTTGGTCTCCTTAAGGCTAGTCCAATCTAGTTAAACTCTACTTCCAAGAGTCTATTGCCTTGACCCACAGGACACCATCTTGACTGCAATAACACTACACTGCAATAACCCATAGCAACCAATATGAAAGGTTAACTTATCTGAAAGCCAGTTGGTTGCTGGTTTCTGCAACTTTATTAAATAAAGCTGAAAAGGTGGTCACCTGAGAATTTGAACTCACAGCCATCTCATTTGTAATCAGTAACATGCACACAAGGCCACTGCATTAGGTGGTGAGCAAAACCCACAACCAGAGCTGTGATATCATTACACATTATTGGATTAGTATCTTTGCATTCAAACATTGTATTGAATTGCTATCACCAGTCCTTTTGCATGGGCTACTAAAGGATCTAAAGGACCCGATGGGGGGGGGTCCAGATTCGTTTTAATTGTTTTTTAATTTTTCTTTATATCTTGTATTACTTTTTTGTCACTTTTTTTTATTTTCTTATATTATTTTTTTTACATTTTTATTTATCTTACCATCTTTTAATTATTTTTTTTTTATTTAATTATTTTTTCCCCCTTAACTTTATTGCTATTACAAAGGAGCTAACAAGCCCCTGTGTGATAGCATAGCTGCGAGTGCAGCTCTCCCCTCACTGTTTACATAGAACAGAGGAGCGAACGGACGTTATCCGCTCTGCGCCCTGCTCTCCATCTTGAAGCTCTTCAGACAGAGGCGGCCAGCGAGGAGAGAGGTACACGGTGGGGGGGACGCCCAGGCTGCATACAAGTAATCTCGGTGACATCGCTGAGATCACTTGTAAACAAACAAGCGGCTTCCCCACTCTACATTCAGCCCTGCTTGCCCAAAGCAGGGCTGCTTGCCCAAAGCAGGGCTAAATGTAGAAAACAACTACCCGCCCGTCCAGGGCGTCGGGGGATTCCACACCCCACCGCCCCTCTGCTCCTTGCCGCCGGACCTCGGTGGCCTTGTGAGAAATCCGGCCCTGGCCACAAGGTCAACCATGGATAGTTAGGGAGACTAGAGAAATAATTGGTCCCCACCATCTGCATAGTTAAATACATTGGGTGAAATGATGGATATTATATCTTGCCAAAACTATCATTGCTACTTTGTGGTTTGTTGACCTCAAGGAATTAATTGAATGGAAACAAACACAGCAGATGCGACTGGAACTGTTAACACCACCACATGAGCACTGCCAGCCACGCCTGGATCACAATTGCAGTCAGAGAATGATCTAACCCAATATGTATTGAATTTTCTTTCTGTAGAGCAAAGGTGCCCATTGGTCGATTGCAAAGCAAACACTGGTAGATTGCGATCGGTTCACTGACCAGAGCTCCCTCTGTCCTGTCGTCCTGTGGTGCTAGTGCGGCTGAATGTGTCAGACGCTGCAGGCGGGAAGGAACGGGACACCTCTCCCCATCTGCAGCGTCGGCCACACGAGCACCGCAGGACGACAGGACACGGCACATGAGAGGAGACCTGGGAAGCTGCTGCAATGCAGGTAAGGAAAGACAGCCAGGAGAGAGAAGAGTCAGCTAGAGAAGATAGAGAAGAGACAGCCGAGAGAGAGAAGAGACAGCAGAGAGAAGAGACAGCAGAGAAAGCGAGGAGAGAGATAAGAGACAGCAGAGAGAGAGAGAAGAGACAGCAGAGAGAGAGAGAAGAGACAGCAGAGAGAGAGAGAGACAGGGGAGAGAGCGAGGAAAGAGAGCGAGAAGACAAGGAGAGAGAGCGAGGAAAGAGAGCGAGAAGACAAGGAGAGAGAGTGCAAGGAGAGAGAGTGCAAGGAGAGAGAGCACGAGGAGAGAGACCGCAAGGAGAGAGAGCACGAGGAGAGAGAGCGCAAGAGAGACAGGGGAGAGAGCGAGAAGAGAGAAGAGACAGCAGCGAGAGAGAGAGAGAGAGAGATAGGGGAGAGCGCAAGGAGAGAGAGAGGCAGTAGCCCCAGTAACGATTTTAATGTGCTTGTTTTTTAAATGCAGGTGTTTTTTCGTTGGTGGATCTCATTGAGCTCATCATTTGAAAAGTAGATCTCCAGACAAAAAATTGTGGGCCCCCCTGTTCTAGGGTACTGCTCTGACCGGGGTCTGTCACTTAAGGCAGATAGCAAATTTAAGAGTTAGCAAGCAGTCTCTGTCAGTATCTTGTAACTATGGATGAGCTTCAGCTTCGGGCCAAGGTTACTGTAGATTTAGATTGAATCCAAGCTGTTTATGGACTCCGGAACTTAATACTAGACATGTGCGATTCGTTTCGTTCCGAATCGAAATTCGGACGAATTTTCAGAAATTCGGACATTCGGATGTATCCGAATTCCGAATTACAGACATAACGAATGCAAACGAATCCGAATTTCCATTTCCGAAATTCGTTAGCGGTAGTTCGAACTTTCGTTTCGTTTTCTGTTCTTATTCGTTTCTTATTCGTTTCGTTCGTTGGAGCAAAGTTACATTAGAGAAGGAGAAAAATATTTTTTCCCCTCAAATGTCACTTTGCTGCAAACAAACGAACGAAACGAATAAGAAACGAATAAGAACAGAAAACGAAACGAACGTTCGAACTACCGCTACCGAATTTCGTCCGAATCCGAATTGACTTTCACACTCGAATCCCGAAAAACGAAATAACACAAATCCGAATTTAAAACGAAACTAAACTAAACAAATTTTTTGGCAGTGCACATGTCTACTTAATACAGTCGTTTACTGTGATACCAATAAACCAGAAATGCACTTCCTGCCTCTGAACATAGGTCAGGTGGCTTAGAATGTCAAAAATGAGGGCTTTCTTATGTGCCAGCCCTGTCCTGTGCCATGCACTGGAGTGCTAAAGTATATGTAAATCCTTTCTGAATGTTATGCAGGGAGCAAAATACAATGAGGGGAATTTATTAAAACTGGAGCAGACATTATCTGAAGCAGCTGTCCATAGCAACCCATTAGCTTCTCTCTTTCATTTTCAAAGCTTAACTGAACAAACTGAAGAGAGAAGCTGATTGATTGCCATGGCAACTGCTCCAGATTCTGTCTGCTCCAGTTTTGATAAATCCCCCCTGTGTATCTTGGGGAGTATGGGGGTAGGTGGAGGGAAGGATTTGGAAATTTTACTGCCGCTGAATGTTGATTCTTTATAGCCTCTCCACGTGCACTGTCTACAGTTATAACAGGCTGAATGTGTGTTTTTAAAACAGCATACTTACTATATTTTGCTTGCTGTATTTTTTACAGGCTGTCCCTGAGTCCACATGCATTTCATTGCTAAGCGGCTTCATGTATTTATTCACAGGGCATAATTCCTAGTTGTTCCTGACTGCAATATTTTTGTGTATTCTCAAAAATCCTTTGAAGGACCAAATAGTCAGCAACAGTTAGCTCTAAAATTGTCATTACCAGAGCTACTTTTTTTATTAATTGTGGACTGTTCCCTTTTTGTTTTAGATTCTAACTTTAAGCTTAAGGTGATTAGAGCTGATTAGAGCACATCAGGCAGTTGTTGCTGACAGTCCATCCCAGAGCTTTTTTTTTGGGGGGGGGGAGCATTGCTTAAAAACCAAAAAGGTGCAATCTAAACCACCTCACATGATATCAGTCACATTCACCACACCCACCTATCCTCATAGATGAAATAAAATTTAGGCATACACTGGTTAGGCCTTTTATTCCTAATTAAAACTGCCTGCTACTGCCCAATTTGACTCTACTATATCCTCTTTAGTATCTTTATACCTATCTCTTTATTTTTAATTTAGAAACTCTTGATGCTATTACTAATAGGTAAATGAAAATAGTAGGTCTTAAAATAAAAAGATGCAAAATTATATAACTATTTATAATGAATGAACAGGAAGTGATGTAGATCACTCCCATTCATTCATAATTGAGGATATAGTAACCATACTATGTCCTCAATTATTTACAAACACTCAGCGATCACTAATCGCTGAGTTTGTACTGCTCTATATCCTGACAGCTGTCAAAGGAGGCTGAGCGAGCGGAGCTCAGCCTGCTGTAACAGCGCTGACTGTCTCCACCCACACCGCCGCTCTCCTGATCTGGTACAGGAGGCTGAGCGTTGCTTTGAGGGAAGACACCAACCGCTCACATCGCACCCTGCTGAAACACAGTGCTGCGCCCAGGAGAGAAAGAATGGATGCACCGCTGTATCAGCCACAAAATGGCACTTTCGGCATTATGCCGATATGTTTCGGCGGCTCATATATCAGTGCATCCCTGATTTACAAAGCATTCACAAAACAGTATGTTACTCAATAGCTGCTCAAACATGCTTTGGCCTTACACAATAAGCTGCATAAACAGATTAAATATTTGTTGTCCTTTCCTTTTCCCCAACAAAAAAGGTGATTCTGCCACAAGCACTAGTCAGCTAGTGTATTCTCATTAAACTGTCCATCTTTGTCAGGCAAGGGAGTAATGTCTGCTTTGGCAATCAGAAAATATTTATGAGCATTGAACTGTTTGGCCTCCATGCGATAGCCACAACAAAAGTATCTACATCAATCCTCTTTAGATCTGGAGTTCCATTTAGTTTCAGTTGAATATCTTTGTCACTGATGTGTAGCCATAGCAAGATCATGCCATCGGAATGCATGTCTGTGGCAGCAGAAAAAGGCTGTCTTGCCTCTGGACAATGCTGTTTTTAAATATAGAAGGGACTGCCTTATGAGGGAAAAGGAAAATACCATATAATACGGCTACTAAATTTAAACATGTTACGGTGGAAGTAAGGAGATTAAGGGGGACATGATTTTCATGTACAAAATGTTCCAGAGTCATAGCAACATTAGCAACAAACTCTTTGAGATTAATTCCGTAACAAAGACTAGAGGACACCACCTAAAACTGGTAGAAAAAAAATTCGAACACAAGGGGCGAAGGGGGTTCTTCTCAGTTTGCGCGGTTAGGGTCTTGAACTCACTGCCTCAAGCGGTAATTTCCGCAATTAATCTGGAATCATTCAAGAGGCTTTTGGACGACTTCCTGAGAGACCGAAATGTACAAGGGTACACTTAAGAATGAGAACACTCATGGACCTATACACACACAACAGGTTGGACTTGATGGACTTATGTCTTTATTCAACCTCAAATACTATGTTACTATGTTACCATTAAACAATGATAAATACAACATATTTTTAAAATGCTAATCTGTAAACAGAATAAAAATATTAAAACAAAAAAAAATAGTGGAGCGTGAAAAAAATGCTCGGTGGTGACCAGCATTTGGCTCAGCACTATTATAGCTCAGGTTTCTTCCCACTATCTTGTTTTAAAGACCTTCGGCATCTCACTTATTTTAATAAGTCCTAATCTATGTCACAGGTCATTAGTAAAGCAGATATGCTACGTGTTCTATTAGCATGTGCTTTCTCCTTTCTTTCTATTACATGCTTTCTTCCAT
>NW_017307024.1:520527-535241 GCF_000935625.1 Nanorana parkeri | reverse complement strand
TTAGCTCTGCCCAGGCCCACACCTGTTGCCTTTGGTGGGTTTGGGGGGGATATTTTCTTAATTTGTAAACTTTTCCATATTTTGATACGATAAAATTTATATTTTTAAAGGTAGAACATTTGAAGTGGCATCCTTCTTCACCACATTTTTTCCTACTTGTAATAAGTTATGTGATGATGCCTGTCTAAAATACGGGATAAAGCCCCTTACTTTAATTACATGTAATATTTTGAGCCTTATAATACTGCAGTTTTTACATTATTGATAAAGCTGTCACGTACCTTAAGAGGAGCCTGAGATATTGTGGGCAGCCTCTCTTGCTGCTCCAGTCCAAACACTCCTAGATAGTGGGAACAGGTGCGTGAGGACAAGGAGAGGCACAAGTGCCGGTAGGTGCAGGTTGCAGGGGTCTTCTAGCACGATGCAGTTGTAAATGCAGGATCTTGGAAGCAGAGTAGATACATGCTGGGTCAGCAACAATCTGGCAGCGAGGTACACAATCAGGAGACAGGACGTAATCAGAGGCAGGCTGGGTCAGTAACTTACAGACAGCGAAGTACCAGGGAACAGGCAAGAGAGAAGTCCAGAACAAGACAAGGTCAAGGAGTATAGAGCAGAAGCAGAGGTCAAACAAGTCGGGTCGGTAACAGATGATCCGATCAAGTACACAGGTTTCAGGAACAAGGGACAGGGTACCGCTGAAGATCAATCAGCAGGGAGGTTAAGGTGTCTCAGCCTTAAAAAGCCCGATTGGCACCATCATTAGGAACGAGCGCGTGTGCACGTCCGAGCTGACGCCGCCTACACATGGGCATGCGGCCGTGCACAATCCTCTGTGCAGGACGATGCACCTGCGCACGTGTATGTGTAGGTGCCCGTACAGAACTCCGGCCACACAGGCTGGCCCTGGCTTCATGACAAAAGCCTTAACATTAGGTTGATTTTTTTATCCCCAGTCCATGTTATTTTCTGCTTTCCTGTTTTTCTGTTTACCAACTTCAGCCTGTATCTGACTGTACACTTGTTTGCCAGTCACCCTGACCTTTTGCATGCTCCTGTTTCTGATATTGTCTGTCAACTGTGTCCACATTCCATTCCTGCACAGGTGTGTTTGAGGGCCGCAACCTGGTAAACCACTAGTAAAGACCATCAGCTCTGCAAGGCCAGTGTCGGGGCTGGCAGCCTTATCTTGCAAGAACCCCATTGTTTAAATTTTGCATAGGGACAAGGTGGTGGGATTTTTCTCTTTTTAAACGGCAGTATCCAGTGTGTATTTCCGTCCCGATCTGTGTTTGCTTCAACAGGGCAGGGGCGATCTTAACATGACAAAAATAGAAAAGCATAATCTTAAAAATGCATTCAAGTATCTTAACTATTCACAAAAAAGTATCTTATTTGTGTATCACTCCGCTGGGGATCCTCAAATTATCTCTGAATTGGTGTTGACACTGTCCTTCCTTCTGGAGGGTGGCTACTTTTGTTCCCTATGGTCCCTGTGTGTGCTGTATAGTAGCCACCGCTCCAAGCTCACTCCCGTGAGGCACTACAATCTCATGTTTAGCTAGCTAATTTGTATTAAAGTTATAGTGCATCACAGGAGCGAGCTTGGAGCGGTGACTACTTTACAACACACACAGGGACCATAGAGAACAAAAGTGGCCACCCTCCAGAAGGAAGGGCAGTGTCAGCATGAATTCAGAGATGATTTGAGGATCTACAGTTGTTAGATACATTTTTATTAATAATTAAGGTACTTGGAATGTATTTTTAATATTTAATTCCTGAGTTTAGTATCACTTTAAGAATGGAGATGATTGATTGTAAAGGCTTGCCTCCCATTGACTTCTATGGGGTTCGCATTGAAGTTTACAAATTGTGAACTTTTTGACTCGTTTGTCGCACCTGCCTGCGAATTGATCCAAAACACATTCATCCAACACAATTTTCTTTACTTACAGGGTCCTTGAGGGGATCAGAAATGTGGAACTGTGCATGTATTGCAGAGATTTTTACTAAAGAAAGGGATTGTGTAAAGTTATCTGTGTGTCAAAAGAAGTACATGTGGCTACTCCCACTCTGACTTGTCATTGTTCTGCTTCCCTGACAAGATAATCTTGCAATCCGTCTGGTCTGGTGAGTAAGTTAAGACTATTAAATGGTCCAGTTAGAACTCAGTGCTGTGCTTAAATCTCTGCAACTGAGTGCTGAAGCTGAGATCGAGCCATCTTTATGTGCGTCAGTCTTCATCCAGAGAAAGATGAGCGTGTATTAGTTGTTAATAGTGCTCAGGGACCAGGCCCCTGAGATGGATCCACTTAGTAGTTTGAATTGGATGGTCATCAGGTTTTTGGTTGGCCATGGCTGTAAAATTGGCCTAAGATGATCAGCACATAATCAAAGATGAGTGTGATGCCATGAGCAATGTACGCTCATGTATCAGATAGTTGGCTAAAGACACGTTTCTTGAACCAACCATTCTCTGGTATAGTGGGCAACCGTTTCTATTATATGGTACCTGCAGGAAGCTCTGTCTGCATGCGATATGCAGGTCATATAAACAACTAGTTAGGTTTTTAGAGAAAACCTGTGGTGAGTGAGGAAACATGTAGGCTGCCATTGACGAACCCTTTCTTTAGTAAATGCCATTTGCTTGGTTGCTATACCAATCCAAAGAATATAGGCAGCTTGATTCAATTTAAATTTTACAACCTATCTGTTGTGAATAGATTCCTGATATACCATAATATACAGAAACGGTAAAAATTATAGTCACGTCATTGACCTGATATGGCCACATGCCTATTTTTGGTAAGTGACATTTACCTAATATGGCTATGTGGCCATATTAGGTAAATTAAGTCACACGCATCTCGCCCCCTTATACATGCAGCTTTGGGAATGATCGGCAGCTAATTGGGTGGAAGTGTCCAAGTGACACATTTCATGGTCGGAGGAGCTTAGGTTTGGTTTGGGCTTGGTCCGGACCCATGTTTTTACCTAGTGGAAATATAAAAATGTATCTGGTCCATAAGGGGTATAAAGGTACGAAAACTGAAGTGGTTAAGCTCCAGTCATATTATTATGCATAGGCTTGAGGGGTGCAGTTTGAGAGGATGATTTAATCAGTCTACTCAGACAGGAGTAAATAAATCCTATGCTGAGAGGTGTGAGGCTAAAGTAGGTGTCTGATTTGTGTAAGACAGCTATAAACAGGGACACCCCTATAATGAGGCAGCCAGAGGGAGTTTCCTCAGGTGGCATCTATTTGGGTCATGCAGCTCCATTTCCAGCCAGTGTCCCATGTTACTAAGAGCTCTTAGCAAACTGTGATGCTCTGGCTGTCATTCTGCCCAGATAACTGATGTCACTAGTTGGCAGGAGCTGAGTGGGACACTCTGGCCAGCTTCCCACAGAGTTCCTGGCAATCAGTGACATCAGTGAGCTAGGTGGAACGCAGAAAGAGGTAACCCCCAGATCCATCCCACCATCCAACTAAACCCCCCAGAGGCTGAAAAAACTCCAGGGACACCCCTGGTTATAAACACAGACCAGGCACCAGGATTTACATGATTGTTTCTTCAGAGAGCCAGTATCTCATTCCAGGAAGTAAATGCTGACTCAAAGATGGCTCCATCCTTCTCATGAGAAAAGCAAATTAAGTCATTCCAGGGGAGTACTGTGATCTCTGTGAGAGGTAATAAATACCTGTAAACTGACACATTACTAAGCACACATGCACTTAAAACCTAATAGCATGTTCCCTATTACACCCATATTTAGGGTATAACATGGAACATGATGTCATTCCACGCCCCCACTCTTGACCCCCTCCCTCTACTTACCTGAATCATGGGGTGCTTCTCCCTGCAAGCTTCTGTATACATTTGAATTCTGCACAACCATGTTATTTATTCACAGATCTATGCACAAGACCTGTAAATGAAAAAGCATTTCCATGGCGGCAGAGGAACTCATAGTTATTAATACAAGAGTAATGATGCTACTACACTGCAGGAACCTGTGCATGGCACCCAGGATTCACTGATCATGGTTGAAATACTTTGCAGGCTCCAACGCTATACATTAAAAAATGCACATTTTTCTTTTTACAATATGGGGCCATTTATTAATCTTTTGCAAAAAGTTGAACATGCCCTTAACAAAGAAAAATATGTGTAACATTAGAACCACTTTTATTTCACCTGTCGGACAAAATAGGATCATCAAGTTAGTTAATGTTATTCATGCCTATTGCTTTCTATTATTCTGTACAGAAAAGTATCTATTGTGTTCAAAGAAAACGTTCAAATGGTGGGGTTATAGTGGTCGAAATATACAATGTTTCAGTCCAAATGTAGCAAAATGTTTTTGTTTTTCTGTACCTTTTCATATTGATGTAAGGCAGGGGTGCCCACAATTTTTGTGTTAAGATCTACTTTTCAAATGACGAGCTACATGAGATTTACCAACGGAAAAAAAAAACATCCTCGCTTTCTCTCTCATGGCTGTCTCTCCTTGCTCTCATGGCTGTCTCTCCTTGCTCTCCTGGCTGTCTCTCCTTGCTCTCATGGCTGTCTCTCCTTCCTCTCCTGGCTGTCTCTCCTTGCTCTCATGGCTGTCTCTCCTTGCTCTCATGGCTGTCTCTCCTTGCTCTCATGGCTGGCTCTCATGGCTGTCTCTCCTGGCTCTCATGCCTGTCTCTCCTTGCTGTCTCTCCTTGCTCTCATGGCTGTCTCTCCTTGCTCTCATGGCTGTCTCTCCTTGCTCTCCTGGCTGTCTCTCCTTGCTCTCCTGGCTGTCTTTCCTCGTTTTCTCTTCTGGCTGTCTCTATTTGCTCTCTTGGCTGTCTCTCTTCGCTCTCTTTCCTGGCTGTCTTTCCTCTCTCTTTCCTGGCTGTCTCTCCTCGCTCTCTCTCCCCTGGCTATCTTTCCTCGCTCACCTTTCTGTCTCTCCTCTCTCTCTCTCCTGGCTCACCTTGCTGTATTTTGCAACAGGCTGTGTAAACTAATATTCTTTGATGTAATACATAGCACTTCAACCACCAGTATCCACCAGAAAGGTGTCAGGGAGCTTGGCTCAGCAGACTCAGGCTGATAGGTAATCATGTTTGCACATCTAAATAAATATACCAAAATGGAATAAAGGGGCCGCCATTCACACCCTTCGTGATCTACCAGCATCAGCTTTGAGAGCTACTGGTAGATCATGATCTACCTAATGGGCACCCCTGATGTACGGTCTTGTACAAAGGTGTTGGGAAAGCTTACAAATTTGACTTGCAAAAAAAGTACTTCTTTCAGCTAGCGTATGTTTCTCTCAGAGACAGCTCTGGAGAAGGAGGCTGCAGGTCCTGAAAAAGTGAATCTGTACTGCCCATGCAGAACAAAGCAAAAAGGTCCATTTCAACACAGAAACATATACTGTACTTGCTTTCATTTTACTCCCTTGCTATTTCATCCAGCTGCCAGGAGGGAAAGCAAAGCCCTATCTAAGCTAACAGCTGCCAGTCATAAATCCCATGCATGTACAGTTAGATTATTGCCCAATTGTTGTCCTCATATTGTAACAGCTGTCCATTTGCTGCCTGCATATTGTAATAATGGCATTTTTGTTGCGGTTTGTTGCTCATTCATTGTCCTTTAGGTTCACTCCGAGGACCATCAAACCACGCTACCCGCTGGTGTTTTGTCATAAATGCAGTAGGCTTTGCATCTTCCTTAGTGGTTTTTCACAGTGTTCTACCTTGGCGTTCCTCTTATATTGAGGCACGTATTCCAGATAGGGTCTGCTTGCTTGAAAGCAACAGTCTCTAGTTTTCAAACACTTAACAATGCTCTTGGAAGCCAGAGACATTTTGATCTAGGTTGCTCTAACTTTGGATCTCATAAGGGAGCTAGGAGCAGGGGGAAGTAGAAAGAAATTCTTTATGAGAACAAATACGTTTTAGTTGTTTTTACTTAAAGCCCATTTCCACCTTTGTAAGTGATTAGCATGTCTTGTGGTAATGTAGAGGTCCATTTATGATGTATATGTGTGTACATTTACATATATGATTGACATTGCTGACTTTTTAATTTTTACTGGACTTTTTAGTAGGCCTTAGTCCTACAAACTGAACATTTTCTTCACAGGAACCTCAGTCTGACACCGGGGTCGGGCTGTATAGGAACTGACCCCCTCACTGCACACCAGCTCTGCCTTTCTAGCTCACAATACACTGACAATACACTGTCCAGGGGGGGTTGCCACTATGAATACTAATTAATGGGGGGGTTGGAGAGCGCATGCGCGCGAGAGAGAGATTGTTAATTTACACAGATTGCTTGCAGAGTACAGGAGGCAGCCAAAAAGAGCCATGAAGAAGAAAGCTACCAAAAAAAGTAAGTTTGTGTTCATATACAGCAACTGCATATGCCTGCTTTATGTACTCTGTGTACATTGTTGACAATTGTTTTGTTTTAAAAAAAATACCTATGCAAAGCTGGAAATGGGCTTTAAAGCAGAATTAAAGCGGCTTTAAATGTTGCGTTTTTGCCCTAATGTGCAAGTATGTACACTTATCTTACAAATGTGCCCTTCTCCAGCACTGTTGTAATGCTCTTCTGTCCCGTTCTTTCCCCCCGCCACGCCTGCTGCCCACACTTTTGGGTTTCCAGATATCCTCCTTGGCCACTGGGTGGCCTCTGATGATTTATCTCCTGTTCATGGGCACAAGAGTTACAGCCTCCCCGCCACCAGACCAGTTTATGGCATCTTAGACATGCCATGCAGGGGCTGAGTGTGCACCCTACAGTGTACACAGGAAATAAATAATTGCTGAGAGAGAAAGGAGAAATTCTTTTTTGGCCTAAGTGACTCTTCTGCAAAAAATCCCTAACAGCAATTTTTCTGACTCCTGCTTTAAATACCAATCTGATTACATAATACTGGAATATGTCCAACCTCATTCATTATGTGAAGTGTGTACTTTAAAAGTCCACTTTAATTTGGACTGGCCCACTGGAGCAGACGCCGCTGCCTTTGGCTGTGTCTTAAGAGGAACCTGTTTGCAATATCCACAGATGGGTCATCAGAATGTGTCTGCAGAAGTCACAGCATCACCATAGACAGGAAACATTTTTCTCCTGTCTATTGACAGCTTTAGCTTGTAATAGATCAGCAGTCTGGTATTATTCTGCATAATGTTCCCTTTTAATAGGAAACAGTTGATATGTGCACATATAAATGACATTAGAGTCTAGACTAATCCACACCCTAAAACTGCTTTATTCCTCTTCACCCGATCACCCATAATCTTCAGGATGATAAAGCACAAATGATTCCTTCAACCTGATTAGGTTGTCAAAGGCAAACAGGACAATTCAGAGAAACTCCGCTGCCTTCACAGTACTCATCATGGAAGGCTGGTGACATCTAGTGGTTAATTAGAGAGTTACCTCACCGGTGAAAATATTCATATTGACCAAATGCATTGGCATTTGTATAGTTGCTTGACCCTTATCCCTGGAAATGTTGTTTTTTTTTGTTTTTTTTTTAAAGGTCCCTGTTTTTCCAGAGATGACAAACTGAACCATAATATCCCTTTTTTTATGTCAGATTGAATTTCTATCATCTACTCAGGTTCAACCGACTTAAAATCATAATTGGTAATAGTGTGCTCTGGGCTATTCCAAAGCAGTATCAAATGTGACTCTCTGGTATAGCATCAGACTTTTAACATGTTGGCAAATTGCAGTATTTTATAGCATCTTACTGAGAGAGCTAAAGACAAAAACACAATATTCAGCAAGAAAGAAGTTGTTTCACCGGAAGTTAATAACGCTTGGTAAATTTCACAAGGGAACCTGGGCACTTGTCCCCATCAAAATCAATGCGGTGGTGTCTAAGCAGTGTTCTTGGAAAGCTAGGCCCCCTACCACCCACCTGTCTAACCACGCAAGAGCAAGGAGATGGCAGTTCTGGCTAATAGCACACATAGGAGAGGGGGTGGGGGTGTTTTTTGGAAGATATGGGTAAAGTTCCCATTTAAGAGTTCACATTTCTACTTATTCTACTTCTTTGTAATGTTAGGAGGGGCTGTGAGGGGTTAAAGGATTACAACCCTGGCATCTGCATTCAAATGCTAATGAAGTTAATGAGAGAAAAAACACAAACCTTTCAGTCCTAAGTCTTTCTATACGGACAGATCACTGCATTTGGCCTTCCTTTCACACTGAGGGGAATTTATCAAAACTGGAACAGACGGAATCTGGAGCAGCTGTGCATGGCAACCAATCAGCTTCTCTTTTTAATTTTCAAATCTTAACTGAACAAACAGCAGAGAGAGAAGCTGATAGGTTGCCATACACATCTGCTCCAGTTTTGATAAATTCCCCTCTGTATATTTAGATGGCTAATGTTTTCCTGGCTGGATCATGACTGATAAAAATGCTTCTGAAAATAAGTGAAAATATGAACCAGAACCTAAACTCTCCTTCGGCTGCATCATGGCCGAGAGTCAGGTACCTGGTGGAGGCCGAGTGATGCATCGGTATCCCATGCACCTCCTGTCCAGCAATCCCTGAAGTTGAGATAGGGTATGCAGGAGCTTGGGATAAGCATGAGTGCCTGTACCTGGCTCAGAATCAAGCCAAAGGGCAAACACAGCCAGGCAGCGCAGGTACACAGGGAGTAAGCTAGGAACAAATCATGAAGCAAGCCAAGGCCAAGCACAGCCAGGCAGGGAAGGTACAAAACAGCAACCAGGAAACCTAGTCAGGAAAAGCTGGAGTCAGAAGCCAGGGGATCGAGATATCTCATGGTCAAAACAAGCTGGGTCAAATCACAGGACAAGTGCACAGGTCGGGTCACAGGAAGCAGACGCGGACGACTACTCAGCAACTTCCCTTGTGGAGGCTCCGGTTTATATAGGCAATCCTAGGCAGTCCATGCCTAATTATTTAACCACATAATACCAGGCACCATTGTATTAGCCAAGGTAGATCTTTAACGTGGACAACGTCTATGCACATATCTGTGGACATAGATGCTGCTTAGCTATGCGCAGAGCCTTGTGTATTACTGCATGCACGAGTTTCCTGAAAATTAGCTAAAATTAATGGACACAAAACTGATTGGGCATAAATCTGAGGAAAGACTGCTAAATGCTCCCTAAACATATCTAATATAGAGAAAAACGCACAATTCAGTGGTACATGGAGGCTGCCTAGAATATGACATTCATCCACAAACGTTTTCGAGAATGTACCAAGAAGACATGCTGCATATATGGTAAACAAGTTTTTAGACTATTGATGTCACTGTTGAAAGTTGAAACCCCCCCCCCCGGCAGCATTTTTATACAGTAGCTGTAACCACACTAAACAAAAACAACAAAAAACACAACACACACACCTTGTATGGTCTCCATAGGTATAAGGGAAAGTCAACAACATTTTGAAAAATTAACAAGCACTTTTCCCAACAAACACGGTAAATTCCTAAGCATCTGGAAGCTATGGACTAAGTGTTTTCATCCATCCCTGGACATTGCAAGTATAAGACATATTATGAACCTAGGAGCGTGGCACAGTTTGAACCAGGAGAGTGGCACAATACCAACATTAAGCTGACAAGGGACCCTGGCTAACTTTGTGAGTCTGACCTTCCCTCCATTTTCCCACAATCAACTTTTTTCTTCTCTTATTTTCTTATCTGCTCTGTCCTACTTTCTACCCTGCAAGACCATTTGGTTTCTCATGAGGATCAGCAACCATTAATAATACTGGATAAATAATATATAAAGCAGTGCCACTTGTTTATGTGTGATACGTGTTACGATAATGAGGTTTAAGTCTATTAATATTAAATATAGCATTCTCTTGTCCCACAGTTCAAAGCAAATGCAGGCCGTCGTGTAGTTAACTTTCTCTCCACATTCCAAAAACCAGAGGTCTGCCCTAACTTGGCCTGTGGTCTTTGTCGCAGCACTACCTAACAAGTGAGAGTGCCAATTAACCCTCTAAATCTTTTATGGTTGCCCATAATTAAAGGCATGCAACCAGGCATTCATCTATTAACAGTTGGCAAGTTGATATAAAAACAAGCATGTCTGGTAGCGGTAATGACCCAGGTGACCCAGCATTCAACCACAAGTCATAAACCTGAGTTACAATATGAGCTCCATTTCATACATTGGAATTGGACAGTGATATTGTAAAACTAAGCGCACAAATAGCGGTGTCTCGTCACAACGAGAACACCGATATCAAGCATTAATAGTTTAGAATGAGCCATGGCTGGACAGGCAACATTTACCTTCCTGGCCCTCCCATCCTTCATATTTGGGGCATGTTTAGATTCAATCTAACAGTAACTTCATGACGCATCATAATTTAGGGGTCGCCGGACTGTATTAAATATAAATACTCCGCTATAATCTCCATCACCTCCTGCTTTCCCACCCCAGCCCTGCCCTAGGGACTGGCTATGTGACACCCCCTAAAGGGCTGACAAAAAGATGCTGCCAAGGAAGCTCGAGAGGCACTTGTTTTGAAACATCAAGAAAGGAACTCCAGCAACATCAAGAAGACTTAACATTACAGAAGAGTTCCCCTTTAAAATCTGGACATCATCTGTGCAAGCTTGCTTGAAGAAGAGCCCTTCAGACTTCTCTTTTGGGTGAGGCTGGTATCGCAATGTCCTTGCGATGCCACGCCCGGTTCAGAACTGCGTATAGTCATGCGTGATTGACGTACAGCAGGTTCGGGCTGGGCGTACGTCTCAATAAGTTCTTATGTGGTCTGTACTACTTCCTACAGGTGTACCACCAGTACACGTTGGTTCCTTATGAGCATTACCACCGTCAATAATACTGAATAAATATATACAGTAAATCAGTACCATGTGTTTATGTTATGTTTAACTATTGATGATGCTGAATAAATAAAGCAATACTCTGTGTTTATGTGTAATCAGTTTATTGGCAATATATGATGTGTTTTCATCAGTTATTTCCACTGTAACAAAACACAACCAGCTGTTCTAGTTCTTACAAAAATGTACTCCAAAACTATGAACTCTGGAGACGTGAGCTAAAATATGCAACAAACACGTCAAGTGTAAAGTTTAAATTGTACCTAAACCCCTAAAGCAATAATGTAATACATCACAGCTTTCTAGTTCTTCGATGTGGTGGCTGCATTGATTTTACATTCTTAAGCCTTTTTTTGCTCTATTTTCACCTGATGATCCTGCAAATAGCACACTTTCTGTCCTAGGGTGACAACGCTCACTCACTATACTGTATCTGTGAAGGAGCAGCTTTGTCACCCTTGGCTGCTCTCCAGATTGCAATTACAAATACATCTTTCTCCCTTTATCACCATTATATGGAGTCAGAAAATGTGTAGATTACAGAATACAGTTTGGAAGGAAGATTATATTGTTTCATATATTAGACAAGTTTCCAAAAAGGTAGGAAAACATTGCAATTTTGAGGAGGTCAACTGGTATTTTTTTGCATTCATTAAAAATGTAACCACCACATTTAATCTGTATTAATTTATAATATACAACAGTGAGAGTTTGCGAAAATTTGTGAACTTCTAGTGTACATATAAAGTGGTGAGTTTGAGAATAGTTTATTATTGTGTACATAGAGTGGGGAGTTTGAGGAACAGCATTACTATTTCACTACATAAATGGGTTCTCATATACTTTTTCAGCTAATTTTGAAGGTTGAGCACCACAAATTTAGACCATCTTTTTTTACATTGATTTCTACCATCTACAATACAGCCAAAAAAGAACCCAAGCACCTAACAAAGACCAACTTCATTTAAAAAATGGTATTAGAATATTAGGTGAGAAATGGTGGGCTGAATCACAATCTCTCAGAGACCTCAGTGAAAGATTGGTGATCCAGGGATCATTAATAACCATGTAGAACTATGATCTAGGGAGTATTTTACAGGGTTATTCACAAAAGGTTGAAGAGTTTGGAGAAGGCAGGAGAAGTGAACAATCTAGGACAAAATTTGGAAAAATTCTCCAATTCAGCTCACTTTCCAGTTCAGCTATGTTGTCCTTGATTGTTCACTTCTCCTGACTTCTCCAAACCCTTTACCCTTTAGTGACTAACACTGTAAATGTCATAGAGGATCAGGAATTTTTTCCCTGTTAGGGCAAAGTAAACCATCCTTTAAAAGGGTTTTTAGCCTTCCCATGGATTAAGTGCTGGATAGCCTGAGCATCATCATGGCTGTGACATGGGATTCCTCTGCCCTCCTTGGCAGCGGAGGGACAGCAGTCATGAGGCTGCAGTGACCAATGGTTGCTTACCATTGCCAGTATTATAATGTTTCACAGCTTCTGGGGCTATGTAGTAAAGTTCTGAAGTATGCAGTCCATTACACCGACAAGCATGGGCAGTGGGAGTATGTTATCTGGTCACCTAAGTGCTGTGTGAACAAGCAGGAGGTGTTGTGAATTAGATCACCTTTTCAATTTTTTTAAAAAGGTGAATAACCCATAAAATGAAGCCCTCATTACACTACTGGGGTGTTGGTGAGTACTGGACCCAATTCAGAACGGGTCACCACTGGGAGACATATCTTAGAACCTATCTTAGATTGTAAGCCCTCACTGGCTGGGCCCTCCTTACCCTCTCGTCTTGAATTGTATTGTAATTATAATGTTTTTCCTATATTGTAAAGCGCTGCGCAAACTGTTGGCGCTATATATATCCTGTATAATAATAATCTATTCAGCAGGTCCCTAGAAAGTAAAGCTACACGTGTAATTTTTCAACTTATGTAAAGTTACAAATAAGGCCCATTGTTTCCTCATGACATCATACCTGTACTTACTTAGTGTACATATCGAATGATGAACAGCTATATCCACACTGGCGGAAATGTTTGGCAAACATCTTAGTGAATCGCCCCCAATAGCTTGTAAGTGAAATGATACTGTCAAAAAAAAATCCCTTGCAAGGTTTTCTGTGTGTCAGGATTGAATCTGCTGAGTCAATTTTAAAATGCTGAATAGCTGATAGGTGATTAAACTATACTTGTTGGATCGGTTTTTGTTTGCCACTGACTCAGTGACAGGGTTGGTGAGTTAATACTCCTACGGATTAATTTTCACTCTGAAGATTACTAATGCTGTTCATGAGAAGTATCTGAATTTCCAGATGAAGAGCAGATTCTATGAGCTCAAACTAAGCGATCTATTATTCTTTACTAAGTAGTCATATTCTTCCAAAGAAATGCTGCTTAGGCTGCTCAATTAAAGAAGAAAATAATGGTGGTTTAGATAGTCTAATATGTGTTATATGTAAGACAGCTGAGGTTAAGAAGCACCAGAAGAGTACAGGAATCAATAAATACATTAGAACCAAATGTTAAAGTATTTGCTGACGAGATACACACACACACATGTGAACAAAATTGTTGGTACACTTACAACTCACTGATACAAATCTTTATTCCTCCTGAAAAGGAATTAAAATAAAAAGCCATTATCTCGTGTATACCTGTATGCCTTTGGTATGTCAAAGAGCAGGCCCGGCGCTACCGCAAGGCAAGAGGCCGCCTGAGGGCACTGCAGTGTGAGGGTGGAAAAAACAGTTATGGCCAGCTAAATTAGGACCCCACCTGGAGCTCCTCCCACCAGACCAGCTCTGACTCGCCGCTGCTTTCCCGCACCGAAGGTAAGTGAAGAAAAAAAACATGCTGATAGGGAGCAGGCCCAGCGCTACAGGGGTCGGGGAGGGGGTGCGGGGCACAAAAATGTAAAATCCTAGCACCGGCCCTGTCAAAGAGTAAAAGCAAAAAAAGTGTGAAAAGAGATACATTCTACAGAGATATTGTAAAATGATCTGGACTGATTAAAAGATTATATAATAATGTGATAATTGAATCAGTGATATTTTGGAAATGTTTTCTGTAACTAATATAACACGTGTCTTCTAGAGCCTTTTGGAAAGTCAAATCAGCTCTATGTTCATAGAGAAAAAAAAAAGCTTCCAAAGAATAAGAACACCGTACCAACTGTAAATCATGGAGGCTTGATTATGTTTTGGGACTGCTTTGCTGACTCTGGCTTGGCACGCCTTCTGTTTGTGCAGGGCACAATGAAATTTCAAGACTATCAAGGAAACCTACTAAAGTGTGTCAGAAAGCTCTGTCTCAATCTAAGGTCATGGGTCACCGTGTACAATGTCTTCTGCAGAATGAACATAGACCAAATGCAGGATCATGTTAAG
Organism: Nanorana parkeri; assembly: GCF_000935625.1. Taxonomy (NCBI): domain Eukaryota; kingdom Metazoa; phylum Chordata; class Amphibia; order Anura; family Dicroglossidae; genus Nanorana; species Nanorana parkeri. The sequence continues at coordinate 520,993 of NW_017307024.1, read as the reverse complement.
GACTCATGAAACCTGAATGTGAATGTGTTGTTTAGGGAAAGTTTAATTCATGCTACATTTTTTGTATATGTGGGTCACCAATAAATGATTTGTGAAAGTCTCTCACAATGTATACAGAACTTTTTTTCTTTAACGTGTGAAAAGGTTAGAATCCCTGGCAGGTCCTACTATTTTAAGAAGGCTGTAGTGATGGATTTCCTCATTAATTTGTGAATTTAGGAATGAGAAAAAAAAAACCCCGACATGATTAACACACCAGTATAAATGTTAAGTAGATAATAAAAGGCATTTCCCAGTTTGTCAGTTTTCTGCTCGTTTTGTTGGTTAAAGTTTGCCTCGTTTAAAACAATTCTCACTTATTGTTTACAATAGTCAAAGGCCAGTTCCATGGCTATATTTGCCATAATTCAATCTGTGGGCTGATGCCATGCACAGCAGGTTGGGGGGGGGGGGGGGGGGGGTGTGA
>NW_017307024.1:477192-520399 GCF_000935625.1 Nanorana parkeri | reverse complement strand
GGGGGGGGGGGGGGGGGGCACATTGCACAGGCAATTTTTTTTATCTGCAATATCTCTTCACCCTGCTGTTGCCACTGGACATATAAGCTGAAACTGAGGGAGTTCCAATGAGAAATAATTTTACTGTCTGGGCTGGTAGATTCACCACTGAAACACATGCATGTTCAGTAATTTGTTCGGCTCCTGCTAAATGAAACTCCCCCCTCCATTAAAAGTGTCTGGTCTGCCCTCTATACATGACACCAGCAACCATCCAAGGCAACTTCTACCTGCCAAAGCTTCACATATTCCAAGAACACCCAATGCCACCTTGTCAGGACTGGATGCAGACACTCAAGTCAGCATAAATAGTGGCAAGGGACTTCATCTATAGCAGTCGCCTTTCCCTTAAGGCAAGTTTGCCTATTGGCACTCGGATGCCCCAGGACTTAAACTATATACTTTGACTGTATAATGTCACAGGTGGGCCCCAGGTACAGAGCAGAGATATGGATTGGTGATAGAGGACATGACAAGTGTGTTTACCATGGACAGGCTTAGGTCAGGACTGGTGGCAGACAGAATATTCCACTGACAGGCCGTAGTCAGGACTGGAGGCAAACAGAGTATTCCAGGGCCAGGATACTGAGACAAGCAGGAAGCAAGATACTATGACAGGTACAGGATACAAAGTACAAGACAAGATAGTCAGAGACTGAATACAGGCTCTTGAACTCAGAACCATCACAAGACCAAAGCCTTGGGCTTGCCATGCTTATAGCACCACTAGCCAATCCCAAGGTTGAGAGGTGTGTGACCAGGCTCGTTAGCCCGCATCTGACAAAGTAGCCAGGAAAAGATGAAGAGGGTGTGTGGCCAGTCTCTTTAACCCACAGCTGACAAACTCTGGAAATGGTGCAATGGCAGCAAGCCATTGATATAAAGTAATAATAGTAGAACAAAAACATTACCACTGGGTTGTCCACTTGTTTATCCTGCTGCCGGGAGAACGCCGGAAATCTGTAAACGTCATGTCCTTAGATACACTCTCCTAGATGAATACAACGCTACTAATTCCAGCTCCCCGATTTATTGGGATCTGGGTGTGGGACGGGCTCTAGCCCTTTGTCCAATAATTTCAGGAGGTGTAACCCTACCTGCTGGGAGGAGAGGTTCTGCCTTCTGCAGTGGGCGTAGGTTATTTGGGCCCGCCAGGTCTGATGCCTGGATCGGGGCTAGATTTCCAAAACCAGTGCATCAGCCTGATCCCAACAAGTTCACTCACAGCATGGCTGCTGCAAGCAGACCCCAAATAACCATTTTGTCGGTTTCTAGATGGTTGTGTCAAACCGACACCTACAATTTCATATGGGCACATAGCTTATAACATGTACTTATAACATGTACTATCAGAAGGAATCAGTTTCATCTCCCTATGACTGATTTTGTTAGAGATGGTCTATGAAAATGAAGACAATTTCCCAGAAAGAGCGGAGCCCAGTGTATAGAGATTTCTTGTGCCCTTCTGTGGTCTGCAGTCGAAGAGTCCACAGATGCAGTCTTATCTTGGCCACGCACCTCACAGGGGCCATTTAGCTACTGGGTGTGAATTAGGCCTGAGCTGCCGATTCAAATTCCAATGGTGCCATCTGCTCCCCTGTGAACATCTGATCAGTGAATTATAAAACATCTGGTGATATTGATTCTTTCAATAAAGTGATCTCACATCTTATGGATTCCCTCTAGAAATTGATACCACATTTTGTTAATTGCCTCTATAAATTAATATCACACTCTACTATCAGCATTAAAAAAATAAATACAACATTCCTAATTCCAGCTCCCCGATCTGGGTGCGGGACGTGCTCTAGCCCTTTGTCTAATCATTTCAGGGGCAAATTTGATTTATGTTCAAAATAGAAAAACAATATACTGTAAGTGTCTCAAAGATATCTATCTATCTATCTATCTATCTATCTATCTATCTATCTATCTATCTATCTATCTATCTATCTATCTATACACACACACACTTTCTACTTTGAACATAAATCAAATTTTTTGTTTTGTTTAAACTAGATCACGAATGAACCAACAGTTGTATTGAGACCTCCTTTCTAGTCCTGAGACTTTAGTGTAACAAATCTGAAACCATTCAACCAGGACAATTCACCACTGCTAGGTGCCAGTAAACCAACACACAGCAGTAGCTGTGCCAGGCGTATTGTCCCGTAATGTGCATCACATAGCACTACTGTCTGTTCTGATTTCAGTTTCAACATTACAGTAATATGTGCTAAATACAGAAGAGACATACATTTTTCAATCCTTTGTATTGAGATCTGCTACAAACAAACACCTCTCTCTCTCTCTGTGTAGAGCTGGACATATTTATGCCATTTATGTCGATTTTAGAAGCCATTCAGTCCACACAAGGAGACAATTTTGTGAGAGCCAGAGAGCACATTGACAAAAAATGTGGAAGTCTTTCATCATTCTTCTCTTTATGGACTATTTTTTGTTTGCAAATGCCTTAAAGCCCAACTTCACACTGCTATAAAAATTACCCAGCACGGAGGAGCGAAGAATAAAGGTAAGTATTTGTGCTAATTCCTAATCCCTTCAGACAGAGTATTTAACCTATGCAGTATGGGGCAGAGGTAACCCCATTGCATGGGTGAATTTAAAAGCAGCAGTGGGGCTTTAAAGTACTATTTTCGGTCAGTGAAAATGGGCACCCTTTCCTCCAACATAATTCGTCTATGCTGATATAGAAGAGCGATGGCCACACTCTTAATCACAGGGGTCCTTACTCACACTTGTATTGCGGAGAAAAGTGGGTTGTGTCTGATCTGGGCGGTTAAATAGCAAAACTCAGCGTGGTTAACCTCTGGTGCTTACTCGGGTGGACAGTCACATTTAGACAAACTGTAATTTATTTTATAAGATAATGGAGGCAAGACTGTGAAAATGCAGGTTGTTGCTACAGCATCTATCCGACTGGACATCTATTTTTCAAGAAACTTTTGGACGATTTCTTAAGGGACCGTAATATACAGGGGTACGGGTACTCCTAGAATGAGATCCTAATAGGTTGGACTTGATGGACTAATGTCTTTATTCAACCTCAAATACTATGTAACTATGTAACTATGTGTCTTTTATAGAGATTTAAGACTGACTGGCTACAAGGCTCCTAGGAATGTATTTACCACAAGTCAAGCCAGCCCAAATATACTTACCAACCCTTTTGGCAAACACTAGAGTTGCAGGGTACTGTTGTGGGCCTTATCTCTGCTTTCAAAACAAATAATGTAGTTATAGAAACTGTCAAAATGTCACACCAATTGCAAGGAATTTGGCATTCTCTACTTTCACCTGCTGGTGGAACAGCGTCACCAGCTGGTCCCTTCACACTGTTCTGAATTTAGAATTATGTCCCACCTGTATTTGACTTTTGGAAGGCCAGATTACCAGGTTACCAGAACAGGAATAGAGGGGACATTTTTCAATTAACTAGTTCTAGTGACCCTGATGACAATCAGTGATTTCTCTCACTTTGGATTTCACTTTACCTTCCCGTCGTGGCTATGGGACAGCAAGTGAAGGCAAATATTTCCAATGGGACACAGATGGCAAAAAAACTGTCAGGGACTATGTTGCAAAGAAACATTTTGGCCTTAGATCTACTTTACAGTAGGGTTCTAATCCCATCCTTTAAGTTAGCCTGTGCTTTGTCCTCTCTGCAGTAATCAACAAGTCTCATACCCAACTAGGCTTTTGGGTGATTCAACCTGATGACTCCTTCCTGTGGACTGTGGATCCTATGTATCAAAAGACACTTTGTTGGCACTTTTGCCATTGCTTAGGACAGGCTGCCTAGTGTTCATGATGAGATGATACTCAGCACACCATCTGTGAAGGAAGGTTTGCCATGGCTGAGAGCCTTGTCCTTTGGAGAATGGAGAGGAGAACTTACTGAAGCAGAGTCTGTGACAGCCACCGAGTCGTGAGTTTCACTTCCCACTTCCAAAAACGAAAATATCTCCCTGTGAGTCCCAAGAGAGGCTATATTACCATGAACTCCACCTTCTTCATCTGGAACCATGTACAAGTTAATCTAAAGTAATTGTATATGCAGCTCAAATATTGCACCATTTGTATGACACTCAAAATCCAGACTGCAGTAGCCGCGAAGGGTCAAAATTATTTAGTTCTTTATAGAACCCAGTGGAATGAGTGGCATATATGATACCCTAAGGACCCCCATTTTCAATATTTTGCAGGTATCGTTAGAGCATAACCTTAACTGACAGATATCACTGGAACAGGGAGAGACAATAAAATTCATTTTTGTAAAGAGTACTTTTTGCCTGTTTTGTCTTACCTGTACAGGCCTGGTAAAATTATCGGCCAGGTTCAATGAAAGCAAATGAGTTGAATACCAAACAAAGATGTGACCGCATTTGGTTTGTATTAGAGCTGTGCAAGCCACAAAGCATGTAAACAAAATAAAATGCTGGGGTGTATCTCTAGAGGGGTCTCTCACAGGAGGGCAGAGGTCCTGGTTCCATTATGCAGTTAGATCTTATTATAGAGCTTTAGTAAGACCTCATGTAGATTTCCATGTCCAGTCCTGGAGGCCCTTGCTAACAATAAAAGATATTGATAAGCTAGAACAAGTCCAAAGACAGGCAGTGATGCAGACTTTGAGGGATAAACACATCAAGAGAATCTGCTGGAATTTATATACAGAACCTCAAGAAACTAAGGAACAAGGGGTACATGACAAATCTTTAAATACATTACTGTATGAATAAAGTTCAGGATGGCAGTATTGTTAATATGAAGTTGAGATCAAGAACACAGGAGCATCAAGCAGCTCAAACAGGCAGGAGGAATGTTCAACACACATCCTAAGAAAAAACCTTAGTATTATTTTACCAAGAGTAGTGAATGCTTGGGGCATTCTTCCAGCAGGGGGGCAAGCCAATTGACAGCAAGCACATTAAAAAAAAAAACAAGGTTCAGACTTGATGGCTCACTTGGGGTTTTTCTGCTGTCGCACTTTTACGTTTCTCTAAACCTGTCTCAAGAAGGTGACTGCTTTGTAGCCGGCAGCTAAGGGAGAAAAAGGGGTGGGCTGCTGAGATCAGTTTTCACAGCACCTGGTTGGTCCCTACATCCACCAATGGCAGCACTTGGGTATCTAGTATCTGATTGGCTGGTATTTCAGTCTTATGGAGCCAAACTAGCTCGGCATTGTAGGATCTGAGGAAGGGGGCACGCCCTTGAAACGTATCATCCGCCGCAACCTCGCCAGTGGTTTTTGTCACACCGCCCGGGGCCTGTGTTTGTTCACTTAAATTGAAATACCATCTTTTGTGAAGATTATACTAAGCCTGTACACTACAATTGTGTGTAGTCTGACACTGGTTTATTTTAATAAATTTGTTGGTGCCGCACAGGGTTTGGGTGCTCTTCTGCTTGTGTTTCCACTCCACAACAAAAACCTTGCCATGTCACATAGTTACATAGTTACATAGTATTTGAGGTTGAATAAAGACATTAGTCCATCAAGTCCAACCTATTAGGATCTCATTCTAGGAGTACCTGTACCCCTGTATATTACGGTCCCTTAAGAAATCGTCCAAAAGTCTCTTGAACAATTCCACATTATTTGCTGAAATCACCGCCTGTGGCAGTGAGTTCCAGACCCTAACTGATCTTACTGTGAAGAACCCCCTTCGCCCCTTGTGCTGGATTTTTTTTTCCACCAATTTTAGGTGGTGGCCTCTAGTTTTTGTAATGGAGTTAATTTTAAACAGTTTATCGCTAATGTTGCTACCACCATTGAACATTTTGTACATGGAGATCATATCCCCCCTTAATCTCCTCACCTCCAATGTGAACATGTTTAAATTCAGTAGCCTTGTCTCGTAGCTCTGGTCCTCCATACCCCTAATTAGTTTGGTTGCCCTCCGCTGGACTTTTTCCAACTCAAGGACATCTTTTCTTAGTACTGGTGACCAGAACTGGACCGCGTACTCCAGATGAGGTCGAACCAATGATCTATAAAGTGGCAAAATTATAGACTTGTCCCTGCAATACATACCCTTTTTAATACAGGACAAGACCCTGCTAGCTTTGTTTACAGCAGCTTGGCACTGCAAACTACCTTTCAGTATATGGTCTACAATGACCCCCAAATCCTTGTCCCCCTAACAAGAGCACTGCAACCAAAAATCAAGCACTCAATCTATCCCAAACAGTTCAAATCCAATTTTTTAACGCCACTTAGCTCCCAGGCACTTTGTTCCCCAAGCCCTGTGTGTCCCAGCACTAACTACACAGAAACACATTCCTATCAACCTGCACAAACCTATAGTTTGACAGGCACTATAAATCACTGTAACTAACCTTTAGCTCCAGCAGATTCAGTCTGTCTGTTCTCCAGACTCCAGAACAGTGTCTGTATGCCTCACCTGCACTAAATTGCCATTGAGGCAAGGTGTAAAACCTGGGGCTTACTAGAGGTTCCGGAAGGTGTAGGACAGGAACCTGGGTCATATATAAACACCAGACAGGACCTCTCCTGCCTCTCTAAATGGCCACCTGCTACAGGCCCTATCAACATAAAGTGAATTATTGCAGGAAAAAAGCAGTATAATCTAAAATAAAAGCCATATTAAGATAAAATAAAAACTAATCTGCTTCTTACATAAATAAAACCCCCAAAATACCACCCTCTGAAACAAAAAGTCAATTGTTTTAAGAAAAGAAAAGCAAAAAAAGCTAGCAATTATAATTAAAGTCCCAACTGATCTTAACCTGTCCATGAGCAGTTTGTCAGCTTTCCAAGCAACAGCTTCCGATTTACTAACTCTATTTTTAGTGAGAAGCCTGGTTTAATCCAGTAGGTCCCGGTTGCCCCATTCACCTCAAGCCCTTGGTAACTGCAAACCTGAACATCATACCTAGTCCCAACGACCATTGTCATCAAGACAGAAAGTGAGGAGAAGTCTAAACATTTTTAACTGCTGAGGCAAAATCCTTCAGAGGGAACATACTGTATATTTCTATGAGGACTCTCTAGGGTGGAAAGTGTTTTCACTTTAAAGAGATTTCCTCTCAATTGCAGAGGAGGAAATGAAGGTAACTCTCTCCAGACGATGATGTAACAATGTATTTTTACACTGTAATTGTTCAGTTTCATTAAATGTAGATCAAGGGGGTGGTCTTGGATCTGCAAATGACATCAGTTAATGCAACCTTACAAGTAAAAATATTTTTCTTTTTAAATGAACTGTGTTCCTATTTAACCTCTTAGTTATCCTGCGTGCAAAGCATGTTCCTGTGGAATGTAACATGCGTCAGAAATGGGAACATGCCTGAAACCTGAAAAAGATTGCATGTATTGTGTATTCTGGGGATGCACCGATACTGGTGCCGATACCGGGCATTTTCCTGAGTACTCATATTTGTGAAAATGCCCCAATACTAAACACCGATAAAGGTACTTTCAATTTTTAAACTGAAGCAGCTACTTGAGGTCCCACGCTTGTTGGGGACCTCGGCAGCCTTCCTGTAAACCACGGCGCCTGTTTACAACACTGGCCCGCACATCTCCCCCTCCTTTTTGGGGAACCATGCAGCAATGCATACAGTTCTTCCGCCACCTGCTAGACCCTCCGGACCCCTCTTGAGACCCCGCACAGCCCACCTAAGACCCTGCAGAGCCCTCCTGAAACCCTCCACAGCCTCCTGAGACCCTGCACAGCAACACAGCTGGATGTAGCTTCATATTATTCTGCATTGCTGTGTTTTTAATTTTTACCATTATTTTTTTTAAACTTATACTTGTTTTCATGCATTGTGTTTGTCCATTTTTGCAGATAAATAAAATGTGCAAAAAAAAAAAAAAAAGGAAAGGACAAATTATAGAATAAAATTTGCTTTTTTTAACCTACAGTGAATAAATTCACCTTGCACTCCTTTGTTCAGCCACTGGGAGTAAAAAAAATATGGAGGAGCACAGGTTCCTTTTAGTCCTGAGGTGACTTCAATTGGAGTTTCTTGAGGTGTTTTTTGGTGAAACTGTGATTCTGTGTGGCACAACCTCAATCACCTTCTTCACTGTCTATGGACAAAGCTGCATTTGGATCAAGCAAAGGTCGGTGCTGGAATCAGCGAACATAGAGACCTGTATTTCACGGGACTGCATGGAGAGAGAGCCGGCCACGAGGATCGGGACTGGGATCGTGTATAACTTTGTTTGTCTTGAACCTAGACAAAAACAAGCACTCAACCTTTGCAGTATCCCCACTGCAAGGGTCACAAAAAATGTTCCCCGGTGTCCTGCTTTAAATTAGACATTTATACGCCTTATTGGAGTGTACCACTGATATGAAGGCTGACGTATGTTGGCATGAGGCTCAGATAATAACCCATCTGATGTATAAAGTACTAAAACAAAGTAAGAACAATTATGTTTACTCATTAAGAAGCAGAGCAGTGAAATGACAGGTGAAGAATCAGTGGGCAATCTAGCAGCTGTCTGTACCACACATGAAAGCAGCCAGTGTGGAGAAGATGACTGATAGCTGGAGGAAGCAGCAGAATTCTGGGTCACCACATTAACAGACACTGCACCTGTAAGGCATCATGGAGCTGGTTGGTACAAGCACTCCTTTGGGAGGAAAGGTTTGGTGAGTTCATTATGGGTGAGGGAAGACTACAGAAGAGGTACTATCCCCAGGTCTGCAACAGACTTACGTCAAGTATTTACTCAAGCATTTAGCTGACACAGTACACTGATCAGGCACAGTTAGAGCAGAAAATGATGGCGGTAGTGACACAATGGCTGGAGAGTCACAGGTGTTCAAAGCTCATTTCATAGCAAATGTCTTCAACTACTTATTTACACAAGGAGGACTTCAATAGAAGCAAGTAAAATGGACAACATTCAGCTTACAGGTCGTTATGTGATAATTATGCAGAGTGGTGCATCAAAGTAGTATTAAACTCTCAAACAGTAATGAATCCAGATCAAATATATATCGCCCAGCGAAGTATTTAACATTTTTGGCCAAGAACTTATAGTCATCATGTTTCAAAATAGCTGACTCCAACTCTCCCAACTCGGCTTCCCTGAACTTCCCGTCCAGTACAAGATCACAAGGGACAGAGCAGACTCCAGCAGCTGTCCATCTACTAGCTTGGAGTAAGGAGGTAGGAAGGAGAAGGGCAGAGAGGTTAGTAGGGAAGTGTCTTGCCCTGCTGTACCTGTATGTTTGTGGAGACACACACAGCTTACTAGCACACACAAGGGTGACTCCACAGAACCCTGCAGGACCCTAAAACAGGATATCAGGGCCAGTGCTCAGACCAGCACTGGAAAGATTGATTCTGCAGGAAGCTAAAACTTTTAAACATCAAGGAGCAGCCTCCATTGTAAGTGATTTCATCAATATGTAAAATGGCTTAAAAACCTTTTGTTTTTAAGATCACTTTAAAGCTTGTGAATTATTTTAAATATTTAATAATGTTTTTCACATGAGTTCTAAAATGGGTAAGATTCAGTGTCTATATTTATTAAGAAAAACAATCCAGCTTTATTGTACATACAGGTGTGGCAGTGGTACTTTCAGTAACCGTGTGTCCACCTTAAACAGCAATAACTGCAGCTAAATGTTTTTGGTAGTTCCTGATCAGTCCTCAGCTTGGAGGAATGTTAGACCATTTTCTCTTTGCAGAACAGATCCAACTCAGGAATGTTGGTGATATTTACCTCCCATCTTTGGTCCTTCCACAGCATTTCTATAGGATTTGGTTTGGAGCTTTTTATTTAAAGAGCCTTGAGATACTGTGTAATGAAATATGTAATAGTGTAAATTGATTCTACAATGGATGATTGTAGTAATAATGACAATGTACAGTTATAAGAAACAATTTCAGCCTTTTTTGTAAGCTGATTTTGCCATTGTTTAAAGTGATACTAAATCCTATTTATTTTTAGCAATACAGATCCACAATCACTATAAATAAATGGTACTTCTCACCCTTCTTGTTTGTCTGAGCCCATTATCACTGCCCCCACCTTCCTTTTTTATGGTGGCTTCTTTGGCTTGGCACCTTTTTGTGCACGTTCCTGTGGTAAGGCCACAGTTCTACGTGAGGATGCTGCTTGTACCAACATGCGCATGTACCCCAAGATGTCAGCAAACAGAGCTGCTGTCAATCACTTTCCTTGGAAGAAGGGCAGAGGCACCTCTTCAATGTGCTGTCCTCTTGGGGTTCCTATGCACATCGGCACAGGCAGCATCCTTACATTGGGCACTGATAAGCTGGCAAGGTGAGACGGTTATTACAAACATCAAGGAGGTCTGCCCTGCTACTCAGAAAATATACATAGTAATATTTTCCCAATGGCGGGCATGCATGCGGGCTGGTGCTATGCATGATGGAATATGTAGTCCCATTGAATGAATCCTGGTGACTGATAATGATATTATAAGTGCACACTCCCCAACAGAAAGTTCAGGGAAAAAGCAGACAGGAAGCCAGAGGATGCGGCTGTGCAATGACAAAAAAGTAACTGTTTATGAATTGTGTAGAAAAGAATTGTTTGCTGTACTGGGCTACAATAATCAATACTAATGTGTTGCTGTCACTGTTAGAGTATATTTAAACCCAAGCACTAGAATTTCACATAAACTGTAACATGTTATTGTAGCCGTGTTCAAACTATTTACCTGTGAGCAACCCTTAAAATAATTTTCACGAACCCCTACTAAAAATAATTATATCTATAGCTCATGGTGCATTATCATGACTGATGGTCACTATAGGGCCTAACAATCTCTGGAGGAACCCCGGTTGAGAAAGACTATAGTCATGTATTTTCAAAAGTTTATTTAAAAATATGACTCTTCCATTTAAAAGAATACCTTGTGATCCAGGTATGTCACCATTGTCACTATCAGGAAGCGGGTCCAGAGCAATGATGTTCAGCCACTGCTGAAGCAAGTGTAGACAGGATGTGGCTAAAAAAAAAAGGCTGAACAAGATCAGCAGCATTGGGATGCAAAACTGGATAAAAAAGTGAAAGCAATAAAAATAGGGTCATTGGTAAAGATACACATTGCTTTAGTAAAACTAAAAGTCATCCAGTTAGTGTTTAGATCTACTTTAAAGGCTCATTAAAACAAAAGTAATATTTTAGTCATAGATGAATTCTGATGAGTTAAGTCAAACTGAGAATATTTAATCAAAATCAGAAAGACATCTTTTAAAGGCCATCCCACTCAAAAATGGAGCAAAGTGGGTTTTTATTTTATATTATATTTTTCTGGTTTTTATAAACCAGCAGAGAGCTCTTCTTCTTAACTCTGTCCCTGTTTTCCTGGGAGTTTGGGGTGTTCCTGCTTTTGTGGGTTCCATCAACTTCTGTAGCACTCTTTATAATATAAAATATACACCCGGGAGTTTTGGGTGTTCCAGCATCTCCTGTTGCATTCTCCATAATATAAATGAAACAATCTAATAGGGAGAGAGGGCCACCCTTCATCATGGCCACAGGAGCTATGCAGATATGCAAACTGAGGCAAAGGGACCTCACCAATAGAGTCCCTGAGATATAAGAAACTCTCAAGTTGTTTAACTCTCTAAAATCTACCAAAAACTGAGATATATGTTTTGGGTGGATTCACCATTTAAGCAACCATTCCTCTACTGATTGGGATATTGTACTTTCATACCCATGTTTTCTTGTTACAGTTACTGTACAGTGATTGGCGTTTAAAGCTCAAAGGGCCCACAGAGAGGAAAATCTAGCCAAGACTTCTCTTTTCCTACAAGTTTCATCTACACATATCTACCCTACCCACCATCATTAATCTGCTATAGTCAGGTGATCCAGGAATGCCAAACAGTCTATCACAGAGTGAACATCCAGCAACCTCATGTATACCACTGACTTTTTTTATGTCCTTGACAGGTGCTCATTGTGACAGCAGAAGTCTCATATCCCGAAGCAGCCACCAGAATGTGACAATGGCACTTCCAGCCTCACCCTGCGTAGAAATTTTCAAGCTCACATCATCTGCTGTAGCAATTCTGACCTGTAAGAAATGTCTGTGACAGACAGGAATGTAATGAGTTTAAAATATGGTAGCTTTCTTTAACCGCTTGCCATCCGCCCCATGTAAATAAATGGACGGATGGCAATCTCCTATAAGCGCGTTCACCTAACTGTCTTTTTTTTTTCTGCTCGCATGCTCCCCCTAACATGCGCATGAGCAGATTCCAGCAGAAGATGTATACAGCTGGCTGTTCCATACAAGCGTTCGGCTGGCTCTGCAGCCATCCGATTGCTTGCATATTACATAGTATTTGAGGTTCTATAAAGACACAGGTCCATCAAGTTCAACCTTTGTGTGTCTGTGTGTGATTGTGCGTGCGTGTATATGAGTCCCTGTGTGGTCTAGTTTTTAAGAGTACCTGTAACCCCTTTATGTCATGGTCTCTGAGGAAGGTATCTGAATGATTCAATAATCTCTGCAGATACCACTGCTTGTGGCAGAGAGTTCCAAAATGTAACCACTCTGACTGAAAAGAAGCCCCTACGCCCTTTGTGGTTAAATCTTTTCTCCACCAATTTTAGGTGGAGGCTTCTAGTCTTTGTTATGGAGTTTACAGTAAAATGTTTATTGCTGATGTTGCCATCACCACTAAACATTTTGTACATCAAAATCATGTCACCTCTTAATCTTCTTACTTCCAGCGTGAACAAGTTTAAATATGGCAACCTTGTCTCATAGCTTTGATCCTCCAGCCCTTTAATTAGTTTATTTGCCCTTCTCTGGACTCTCTCTAGCTCAAGGGCATCCTTTCTGTAAATTGGTGACCAAAACTTAACCGCATACTCAGGATGAGGCCAAACCAGCGATCTATAAAGTGGCAAAATGATTGCTTTGTCTCTACAGAGCATTCCCTTTTTATTACAAGACTACTAGCTTCATTTTCCGCAGCCTGTTATTCAATCTGTAGTCTACTATGACCCCCAAATCTTTTTCCATTTCTGACTTCCCTGGTGGAGTTCCCATTAATGTGTATTCTGCTTGCCTGTTTTTAAACCCAAAATGCATTACTTTACATTTTTCCACATTAAACCTCATCTGTCATATAGTTGCCCACTCCCCTATTTTATTCAGGTCCTCCTGTAATGTTATACTGCCTTATCCCGTGTCTATTACCCTCCCAATTTTAGTACCATCTGCAAACACAGAAACATGGCTATTTACACCTTCCCCAACATCATATATTTATATAATAAACAGGTTAAATAGTATGGGGCCTAGCACAGAACCCTGGGGCACATCACTCTGGACCTTACATCAATTTGAAAAAGAGCCATTTATTAATACTCTCTGGACACGTTCCTGTAACAAGTTCTCTATCCATGTACACACCATTTAATCTATGCCCATAGATTTCCCCTTGTGCATTAAGCGATTATGTGGTATCATGTCATGTTAACAAAGGGTATGCGGCCCCCCTCCACTGCCGTGCCCCCCCCTCTGCTGCTGCTTCGGTATCACAGTTAGGCACCCCAGTCTAATAACACAAGGAGCCGCACAACGGCCACGACCCACCCCCACGAGTGCGCTAAGCAATCAGTCTTCATTTTCCAACTTTCTGCCGCTCTTTACAGCTATCCCGGGCACTGCTGTCCTCCCTACGGGCCCGAGACCAGCAAAGCGACTGGTCACACTGTAAGCGTAGGAGAGATCAGCATTCTCCTACTTTCTCTGATCTCCAAAGGCGGCGGTGATGTGTATTACATCACGTCTGCCTTTAGCTGTCATTTGTCTGGCTGCTATAGCCAGAGAAGAATTGGTGAATCAGATCTCTGCTTCCTCAGCTTCTTTGGGGGTCCCTAGGTGACATTAGGGGTCTTAGAGACCCCTGATGTCTCCCTAAAGAGGACCTGTCATTGTATATTTGCTATCACATAGGGGGCTTGTTATATAAACTGTCCAGTAATACATGACAGAATACTTCCTTGTCAAAGAATTGCAGAAATGTACACAAGTGAATACACAACTGCAATGTACAACACACATAATGTATATACACCTTACCACAAATCTAGCTACTGTGTAAAAAAGGTTAAACCTGGTCCTTTAAGGGATCCCCCCCACCTTTCTGTGGCGAAACACAGCATGCCCAAACCACAAAAAAATTGGTAAGATTACCAACTGTCCCATTAACAGCTCTACACCAGTCACAGAGCCCTCTTTGTTTTATTGAACGGCAGGCCGATTTTATAAATGGGATGGGCCACAGAGTCTGCGTAGCAAAGTGGTGCAAGGCAGAAAGCAGATAGCGATATAACTTTATTATATTCTTTTCCATGTTTCTTTTTTTTTTAAGTTTTGAGGGGCAGGTGCTTATTCACGTGCTGTATATTGCAGTTTTATATTCACTTTATAACATACTTTTTCAGGATTCTTTTAAAAAAGTTTTGAGGGAAGATGTATACAGTATATGTGTGATGTACACTCACCGGTCATTTTATTGGTACACCTTGCTAGTACCGGGTTGGACACCCTTTCGCCTTCAGAACTGCTTTAATTCTTTGTGGCATAGATTCCACAAGGTGTTGGAAACATTGCTCAGAGATTTTGCTCCATATTGACATGATAGCATCACGGGCCCAAAGTGTGCCAAGAAAATATCCCCCACACCATTACACCACCACCAGCAGCCTGAACCATTGATACAAGGCAGGATGGAAAATCCCAGTAGATCAGCAGTTTTTGAAATACTCACACCAGTCCGTCTGGCACCAACAACCATGCCACGTTCAAAGTCACTTAAATCCACCCTTTTCCCCATTCTGATGCTCGGTTTGAACTTCAGCAAGTCATCTTCACTACGTCTAGATGTCTAAATGCATTGGGTTGCTGCCATGTGATTGGTTGATTAGCAAATTGTGTTATCAAGCAATTGAACAGGTGTACCCAAGAAAGTGGCCGGTGAGTGTATATTACAGATATAAATTAACTTTATTATATACCTTTCTGCCATTCTTTTGACAAGGAGGTACTCAGTATCCAAAAAGACTTGTATCAAATTACAGGGAACTAAAGGGAGTCCGGCAAGCAAGACCCTTCCTTACGTGAGGCAAAGGGAGGCAGATGGTGCTCTACAGGGGCTACATAACATAAGCTTCTTATTATGCCCATGACACCTTTATCCTCTGTATACACAGGGAAATCCCCACTGTGTACAGGAGAAACATAGGATGCAATGTGGGAGTAGGTTAAACATTGAAGAGCTGCATCAGATGACAACACTAGAAAGATGATTTCTGCAAAAGGAGAGGTAAAAATGGCAACTCGGAAACATTTCTCTTGTTAAAAAAAACAATACATAGCTGGTGAGGGGGCTTTCTTTACACTGCACCTCTACAGTCATTTTAATTGTTATTAATATGGCCCATGCTGTACTATTTCAGAATGATTGCGACAGTTGTTCAAGATATAAATTAAAACATGACTGGCCTACATTAGAATCACACTACTGAATTAATATGTCAGCTGCCTCAGCGATCATTCCCATAAAGCCCTGATACTGGACACATATTAATGGTGCATTAATGCCATGACTGCTCATCTCTGACTTGTCTCTGGACTGAAGACGGTCAGCTATTTACTGCTGCAGTCATAGACCAGAACACATTTCAACGGTAAAATATTGGCACTGCCAAATTGTTTAAGCATTTTTCTAACATACAAAGAAACAGCCACACAAATTATGTATAATATTCAAAACTTCTGTATTATTTTCAAAATATGTAAAAATCATTTAGCAATTTTAGTATAATAGCTTCCTCTTAAAAATAATAGCCAAATATAGTTACAGAAAACAAATAAAATGAATAACTCAAAACACACAGAAAACATGTATTTATATATTTAAAGCAAAACTGTTCACAGCAAAAATGATTAAAGCTCTGTTGCTGCCTTGTCAGTAGGCATCTAAAACCATACCTAAATCCAAAATTAGGGTCCAAGAATTGGGTGTATTCTAGAGAGGGTGTTGCTAGGTAGCTGGAGGAGCAGAATGTGAATGCATTTACCTGAGAGCTGCAACTGAGTAGGTCCCTCAGCATTCTGAATTGCATGACATAAACCCAGCCTTAGTAGTTCTGTACTGATGGTACCAACATCTGCAGAGTGTTAATTTACTTTGCTGATGTCAGCACCCCAGGGCAGTGCTGTGGCGACTTTGTCATATAACCCCAAATTGGAGCATTACAAGACCTGTAAAGTAAGCCTGTACTAGTGCTAGGAAAAAAGTAGGAATACACTCATTGGGGTGACCATTATAAAGTGCCACTTTTACTTTGGCTGGTTTATCCAAAGTACACGTTTACTCACAGGTAGGTTTATACACATCGTATTCCCTAGCTAGCCTCCTTTCATAATTATAATGGACCTAAACTATGAATATATTTCTGCTTCAAGGTGGTCTGTACATCCCTTCTTTCAAATTTTCTCCTGTGCAACCCAGGGGTCCCAGAATGTGTGTTTCATGTATGCAAATTATGACCTTTAAACTATGGAACAATGGCATGGGACCTGCAGTCCTAGCTGATACTGGGCTTCTGGCCTGGGCCAGTTCACTCAGCCCCCTTTCCCTTTGCAATTCGCTATCCTGCTCTATGGTGTTTAAATGTACAGCTAATAGAGCACAGCAGAGGTGCAGGCAAACAATCCCCAATCCCAAGATCCCATGGCTGAATGTAGAGCTCCGTTGACCATGGATGCAACCTGATGCGTTCCTTATGCTTGCATGTGGTCTGCCAAACTGTCAAGAGCAAGGGATACATCTGAGAAAGTATAAAAAGTGGCACACTGAGGGAAGAGGGCATTGTTAAACACCATAGAGTATAAGTATAGGGGGCCCTGCCAAATTTTGCATCTGGCCCTCTAAAATATGTCAGTACAACCTATAGAGAGGTGCATTGACTGTGTGGGGGTAGTAAATGGAAGTGGTGCTATAGCGCTTAAATTTGCAAATAGGGTGTTCAGGTTTGGAGCTTAAAGGAAATGCCTGAATGTTTTTTAAAAGATGCAAGATATGTACAGTCACCTAGGAGTACCTTCTAATAACACAACATTTAAAGGGTTATTCACAAAAGGGTGAAGAGTTTGGAGCAGGCAGGAGAAGTGAACAATCTAGGACAACATAGCTGAACTGGAAAGTCAGCTGAATAGAACAGCTATTTTGGCCTAAATTGTTCACTTCTCCTGTCTTCTCCAAACTCTTCACCTTTTTGTGAATAACCTTGTTAGTTTCACATCAAGAAATATAAATAAAGTGTCCATGTCACAGTACAGAGAATTTCCAATGCTACACTGATGAGGCTAATAAGCTTGAAACTGTTGTATGCAAACTAAGAAAATGGTCTTCGATCTACAGCATACTTATGATACGAAGCACCATGTACCATTATTGATAGTGAAGAAATGTGAATACATCCTTCTACATCCTTAAATGAGGACTAAACCCCATGTTTGGTTTTTCACTTGTGATGAAGCAATGACATATAAATCCCTTTCATTCTGAAACAATGGCTTGCTTCACAGCATTTAGGGAAGGCTGTCAGATATTTTGGTCCATTTCATCATAACCTGAACGGTTGCATAGGTAAAGGCACAGCAAAATGTCTATGTCTGTATCATTTGGGAAGCTGGGGTTAAATAAACGTTTTAAAAAGGAATCTTAAGATTAAAGAAAAAAAACAAATACTGTATAGGACAGCACAAAAAAGTGGAATCTCAATCCAGTTAACACTACAATGAGCTTTCAAATCCTTCATTTCCATATTAGTTACAGGCATCAATACTGAATGAAAAGTCCCAGCACTGTGGCCGAATCAAAGTCCTTTTGCTTGTATTTTTTCTCATCCCACGTTATCGAAAGTTGACTCCAGGCCTATATATAAAACCTTTCAGTTGACTTGCATCTACCCACAAAAGTCAATAAGCTGTTCTTCAAGTTCATTACCTGAGATGTCTTTGCAGCAGACTGCTATGCAGTCTCATAGCACAGTAGGGTGGACAGATCACAGAACTATATACAGTACATTGCTTTACAAATCTTTGTTCAGCTAAAACAGTTCCTATATGCATGTTTCTACCAGGTATTTGGCTGCCTGCCTTGAGCTGCCCCTTAAATATTGTACCACCATCCATGTTCGAACATCTGTTAAGTTCACTGTTAAAATATTACAATTTGACTTATCTCCCCGCAGTTAAAAATCATCCCACATTTTGTAATATATATTTTTAGCACTGATATCAAGAAACCAGGATTCTGGTTAACATTTACTTGGACCGAAATATGCTAATTAATTCCAAGCCGGTGTTCACCACGTGCGATGTGAGATGAGAACTCGTAGCGATCCTGGCTACGATGCCCACATATGTTGCACTCGAAGGGATCTCGAAAACCATGGCACCCCATATGAATGGTGAACATGACATAATCCAGAAAAAGAACATGACAGTGGTCACATCGGTACACCCCTAATGGGCACCCATCCTTGCTTAAAAGCTGCAGAAGGTCACGCTGTGATAGACCAGGGTGTTTTAAGATGTCGAAGCCCCTGGAGTGCTCTTTAGGGGGATGAAGAACACTGTTTGTCCGCATTGGGCCCACATTTAAGTTAGATTGATAAGATGCCCTTTCTTCATGGCTACTATCTGTGTCAGTCGAATCATGAGCATTGGCACCTGGGGACAGGTTCCTCTCTGGAGCTGGCTTCTTTTCCTTCATTGGCTGGGACGGTAAATGTCCATTGGACATATCAATACGCGTGAGTGGTAGTGGGTAGAGACTGCTGATAACCGGCACCATTTCAGCAGTAGGGGTAGGTGGAGTGTGAACCAGAGGGCGTAAGACTCCTGAACTCAGGTAGGCTATAGGACTCCCTGTATTCTGTTCCAAAATTCGTGGAGGCATCATATCATGATCCTTATCATACAGGAAATTGTTGTATGGTACCTCAAAACACTGTCTCTTCTCTCCTGCGGAAGAAAACATCCAGAGAGTTAGTACAACCCAAAAATGTAAGTTAAAAAAGAAACATCAATGCTTTGGTGTCTACCAACATCCCCTTAGCAACACTCACACACACACACTCCCCAAAACATTTTAGGGGTTCAGTGTGGGCTGCTGTGCTGTGACGAAGCTCCATCCATATGTGTACTGCTTGTATAGCTCCCTTGCACTCCCTGTAGAGGTGACGGGAGCCAGAAAGTGATGTTACTCCGGTCACACGGGGGAGCTGTATGCAATGGATGAAGCTCCCTCGCGCCCATACCTCCAGCCCACCCCACCCCACCTCAAGCTGACACTCCCCATTGGGGGGCATATTTTGAATGGTTGCTTGGTACGAGAACTGGCATTGTTGCGCTATGGGGGAGACTGAGAAGACTCTCACGTAGTGCAGTGGAAGGCATGCAGCGACCTACTGAACATGGGGTTGCGACCCACTTTTGGGTCATGACCCTCCAATTGAGAACCAAGGCTCTAAACCATCCTGTGTCTAGGTACCTGTGCTGCATACATCAAATCAATCTACAAAGAGAATTAAGTGTAATCTAACATCAGAGGTACATGTGGGTTGCCATTGCTGATTTCATTGTGAAAATGTTAGCTGCCAGGCTGTCATGTTGATCCTCTGTCTGCAATGAATTCTGAGTTAATAGCCCAGAATAAGTATGCCGATCAGGAGTCCTAACTTCTCGCCTGAAAAGAAGTGGTCCAAGTACGGATAACTTCCTTCTCTTTTTACTTTGAAAACATGCAAGGTCAATATTCCAACTCGTTGGAAGACCCTGGTGGCAAAAACAAAAGTTTCTGACGTGTAACACATCTATTATGGAACTCTAAGTGCACCTCTAATCGGTCCAATCCTTGTCAATGTGTTTTATTAGGTGTTTATTTCAGGCTGTTTTATGACCAGCCTTAGTGTCACTATTTTTCCAGCTTTCCACAACAGCCAATGTCTGGGTGTATTTACTTTTATCCATGTTGCATGCTATGATAAATTACATCATATTGTGGTAAGAAATGGGGAGGAGAAAAGATGACACTTCAGACTACGAAGAGAACTTAAGACACAAAGGGTAAGTTATTTCCTGATTCAGAACCCTTCAGCAAAATGCAGTAGATGGAATGTAGAAAAGCCAGTTCGCTACTGGAATTATACTCACAATGAAAAACAACATATTGTGTTAAGTTTGAATTAAGTCCCCCTTACAGTGCAGAAGCAGAAAGCTGCAGCCCCACATTGCATATGGAGAGAAAGTGTATAAATGTTTTCCCTGTGAAGAAGTGAGGAACAGCAATTCATATATGACCCAGACTGTGTTGGGGCTATTGCAGAAAGTCACAACTCAACCAAAAAAATGGGTACTAAGATTATACATTACCATTCCTCATAGGAGGAACAGCAGTTAGTATATGACTCTGCTTCCAATCTCTAAACCATCCAGTCTTTGCTCTGCAAAAGCATCTTACCAACATGCCATAGTAATAAGAGGCGGGGGTTGACTGGGATGTTGTCAAGGATTTGTTTCCTCTCCTAGGGTGAAGTGGTATTCACAAAAAGCAATACGTACTGTACACTGCCATCTTCTTTCTTGCCCTTGCCAGATGTAAATCAGAAACTGGTGGAATTTACAACACACTGCAATTTTCACCATGCAGAACAGAAGATGTTTTGATAACCGCCAACATTCACCGTCCTAACGTAACAGTTTTTTCAGGGTGGTACAGTGTCTTTTGCAAAGCGGAGAGAATGAGGAATTGAAAGACATAAGGGAGTAGGTACCCCAACCAGCATCTTATAGTGCCTTTTACATGGGTGGCACCCTGTGCATCCCTCAGCTTTGTTTACTGAGTGTGACTTCATACCTCTTGCACACCATGTAATATTAGTCACTGACATCTTCTCACTACCTGAAACCTGAGAGCCCCTTGACATAACAGATAGGCTTTTATGAATCACTGTGTAAACAAGGCCGGGTCCTCAGGAGAAATTGCTCATGTTAAGAAAGTGATGACAGCAGCAGAACAGCCTTCAGCTTTATCAGGATTTGTCTTTTGTGAAAGTATCAATTTAACAATCTCCTGCACAATAGACAGAGCTGCTAGAATAACAACAATGCCCCCAGTGGCTTGTTAGAAACAATCCCACACTTGAAATAAAAGTAACACAGATACCAGTTTTTTTTTAGAAACTTAGAAAATGTTTAGCATTCACGGCTCTGATCTCAACTATGCAGCTAAACTATTAAAACTGCTATTTTAGGTTTGCCTGAAACCTTGCAGTTTAGGCCTAAAAGAGGAAATGTGATCAAATATGGTGTGCATTCTTTTGGCACCAAGAAAGGAGTTAAACAAAAACATAAAGGTTAAGCTTGCTTTTTTATGGTTAGGATTAGGCGTTAGGCCCCGTTTCACAGCGGCTGATCAGGAGGGGATCCGTGTCCATTCAGTTTTTTTCCCTCCATTTTGCGATAGAAGAAAAACATGAAGTTACCAGACCCCATATCGGCCTATGATTACCCCCAATCTGGCACGATCAGGTCCAGTGAAACGGATCTCTGATCCATTTGTTTTTTCGGACTTGCTGGAGCCAGGGGTAACCGCGTGTGAACATACGCCTGTTTAACTAACATTGGGCATTCAATCGGGTCCGTTTGAAAAACTAACCTCTGTAGCTGCTGCTACTGTGAAGTAATGCATTCTTAAAGGTCCATGGAAGATCACAGCACAAAAAAGAGAGAGCTGTCAATTAACACAGGCAGGACTGGGTGGGGGTCTTGGCCACAAAACTTGCTACAGGAGATACAGGCATGCATGGTATCCTGTTTTCCCTAGCAGCAGTCCTAGGGACACAAACTGACCACACCGGCATGGATCTGCTTCCGTGCTTGGTGTATTCAGTTTGAAAAAAGAACCAAGGACAGCTTGTAGGATCATCAGGTATTTAGCATCATCAAACAAATTAAAAAAGAAGAGACTACATTTACAAAGACCTACATGAGTAACCAATCACATATACTGAATTTTTAGATTTTGGGGTAACATACACTTTAAGGTATTAAGGCTCAGGGCATGTAGGCAGTTTTTCTCTTCCTGCCCCAAAAACCCTTTGCTAGCCTTTTGTTGTATTATTTCAATACATTGTGTTAACATTTGTATGTTTACTTTGTGCTTTCCAAGGACTGTAAAGGCCTGAAAACTATTTTTTCAGTAACATCAAATGTAATGTTAACAGTAAATCAATCCAAAATATGTTTTTCTTGCTGTATGCCTATGTAGTATTTTCTAGATGGTGTTGGATACATAATGGTTCCTTACTGGTTGCCGTGCACACACACGATCAATGAAAACTATGACACTACAATGCAAGAAATATTGACGAATTAGTCCTTTACTCCCCAGGCACTGGCTTTCATACTAGTTAGTCGATGATGGTAGTAATGATTTCTTCTTAGTGAAGAAAAATAACAAAAACATTTACATTTCCCAGAAGCAATGGTGTGAGTGCTATGAGATACACTGCAATGAGTGTCACTTTGGTTCCACTAAAAAATGTATGACACAATAACCTTTACACTCTGCTGACTTGTGATAAAAAGGCTGATTATCACCCCCGCTGTTTCAATGGCCTTTAACACTTTCACATACATTCAGAGCTAATCTTCTAACCTGATTTACTCTCTGACTTTAAAGTTGAAAAAAATATACTTTTTTTTAGTATTGGATTTTTGGAGTGGGAAAGAATTAAACCCCATCTAGTTTTTATTACTTTGTCCCCACTAGGGCCATTCACCCCTCTATTTGTCCTGGTAATAACTGTCACTGGTATTGGTGATTGACAATTGAGTTGACACAAGAGTGAGACATGGTTAAGCATCTTCCAATTGTTCCTATGACAACTCTCTACGATAGGAAATGATGTTCCACTTTGAAAGATTTCCTCACATTTCCTGTCGCCTCTCTATTACAGGAAGTTAAGTGAAATCTCCCCAGCAAGGCAGAGGCAGCAAAACAAATACCATGTTAGTGGTTTTAACCCTTGCTACTCATAAAAATGAGTATTCAAGCAATCTAACCACTGTTGGTCTCCAAAATATGGCTCGGTCAAAGACCCTGGGAAGCCCATAGCATGCAGAGCCTCTGATTAAGGGGCAGATCCCCCATAATGTGTAAGTAGAAGGCGTGCAGAATGGGAATGGGCTGTACTGGTCAATGTCCATTCCATGGTCACTAAGCAAGCCATATTATGGAGTTTCAACAGTGGGTAAGTGGCTTGCCTGCACCAGCACAAGTTTTCTTTAAGCCCCATCCTCAGTAAAATATACTAATCTTCCCCCTGTTTCCCCGCAGCTCTGTTTAGTGTTGGAAGCCAAAGAAAACCCCCCTGAATATTGAGAAGCATGTGACCAAACCATGTGACAGTACGGGGTAAATTAGAGCTGTCATATAAACGTAAATACGCGTTCGATGCGGCAGCGTGCGAAAATGACAATTGCGCTACACATGTTACATATCGTCGCGAACGTCGGAGTGAGAGCAATCATTCTAGGGCCATCAATCACTGATAACACTAAACTGATGAGCGATAAAAGCTTTTAAAGCGTTGCCTATGGCAATTTTGGGTATTGTAGTTTATTTAGGTTTTGCGCGCGCAATTTTAAGGCTTGACATGTTTGGTGTATGTTTACCCGACGTGACCCCGTCTCTGAAGGGGGTCTAAACACCTGGTCTTGAAGTGGTTAATATAGGGGAAACAGTTTTTTTGTAAAACATTTTGGTAATTTTTCCTTAAAATTTTTTCCCCGTAAAAATTTTAATTTAAATACCACCAAAAGAAAGCTAAATCTGTCCATAAAAAATGGTATAAAATTAATTTCAGTACAGCGTTGCATGACAGAATAAATGTCAGTCAAAGTACCACAGCGCTGAATACTAAAAAATGGGCTAGATGGGAAGGGGGTTTAACACCGCGGACTTCAAGTGCTTAACATACCGCCAACCGGTCTTTTCACTTCTTAGTCACACTGTCTCAACCTATCCCTATAGGAGGGTGCGACTGTTATTATCCTCAGATAAGACAGATTTTCTTTCAGTAAGTGCGACCTTTTCTTTTTTTTAAGCTGAATTTTACAGAAGCCTGTCAATGTGTGAAATTGTGTATTTTTGTGTTTGATGTGTTAATGGCATGCCTGCGTATTCTATGGACATTTATGATAGTACATAAGCTCTGACAAATTCATCTTCCCTTTCTAAACATATTGCTGCTAAAAGCCATCCTCCTCTCTCACCTCAGAAAGCTGGAAGGTACACCCGAATTAAAGAACAGTTCTGCATTTGCACAGCTGTCTGCTTCCTTGTCCTTCTCATAACCCAAAGATCTTTCTTCCCAAGGCTGATGTAACACACACAAAGCACACAGACAGCTCAATGTCTTCACTTCATCCCCTCAATGAAAATATCACATTCACACCTTCCCCCCCTTGCAATAGATTTTCCTGCTGTGTAAATGTGAAAGAGAAAGATTGATTTCAGAAACCTCACACCTCAGAACCCGTCAGATCAAAAAAGATTATGCAGCAGCCCGACAACTATAACCAGGTCGGTCGTATTATTACGGTAGCACCATTTAATTGCAGCCAGTTTTTTCATCTGTTTTTAGTCTCTGTGAAAAGTTTCATGTTCATGTGTTACATTTTTATATGTGTTTCACTTTCATTTGAGATAATGTTTCTACATTATATGGAGATGCTTGTTCTGAGTTTACATCTATATTTAGTGGCCCAGCAAGTAACCAATACGACTTTGAACATTTATAGTTTTTAGCTCAGTGATGCTTTTTTTCCCCACTAAACCTGTGGGCAGAACGCAAAAAAGATAACAGATTCCTTCATCCATGGTAAATAGCATGGATGGATGAATCTCCCTCTGGGCTATTGCATTCTGACAGTGGTGGGTGTGCCGCTCTCAGAATACCCGAACAGTGACAGCAGCCAGGTCTGTATCTGCCGCAAGGCAAACAAGGCATTTACTTTGGCTAGTACTTTCCAGGGGAGCAGCAAAAAACGCCACCCCCAAACCAGTGAGGCAGAGCCACACAAAGTATGGAGCTTCATATTATTCTGCATTGCTGTATAATGTATTGCTGGAATGTTCAGCCCTCTATAGCTGGTGGTATTCTGCAATGCTAATAGTGTGACTTGTCAGAAGCTGGATACAGCATGCGCGTTTTATCCAGCAACTGACGGGCTACGCAAAAAGTCTTAAACAGGAACGGGTGGGGCAAATTTAGATTGAGGGAGTGCCCGAGTTTAGTCTTGCCTAGGACAGCACAAAAAGTACACCACTGATGGCAGCTGATTCACTGTTCGCCCCCAAATTTTCCGACCAGCTCCTTCAATATTCTGATTGAAGGATGCCAGATGGAAGGCTGCCAGAAGGGGCCACCCCACTATGCAAATTTCTTGATGAGTCGGCCAAAATTTGCACAGTGAGTGGCCAGCTTAAAGTTATTTGGACCCACAGCCTTACATTTCTCCCACCTGCAAGTCAGATAGCAAAAAAACAGTTCCAATTTGGTAATGAAGCGAACATATATTGTTAATATTGTTGCAGACACATTTTAAGCCATGTGATTAATGGGATCAGATCTAGGCAAATGTAAAGCCAACAGTGGCCTAAGCATAAAGCAAGGTTACTGTCTTTTGTTTTATTACCATTAAACTAAAACGTTCCTAAGAAAAATATAAGGGCTGATATTACTAAACTCTGAAAATACTAGTTGCCTGGCTATTATGCTGATCCCTTTACTTTACTTACTAAAGATTATTTTATTCATTTGGGTCACTGACCATTAAAGTGTTACTAAGTAAAGTACTAAGTGGTACTACTAAGTGAAGATTGGCTGTTATAGTGCTGCTTCTACCAAGATGGACATCTCACAAGGCAAGTCAGTAATGGGGAAAGATCAGGAACTTCAGCAAAAACCACAAGCATGGCTGGTGACTAGTACTTTTTCCTCTGCCAGTGTGTTTTTGGGCACAGCTCCTTGAGTTAATTTCCTCTTTAACTAGGATGCAGATCAGGAAAATCAGACATCTTTATCTGCATAGTTGGTTTAGGCCAGTGATTTAAAGTAGAGGTGCACCAACATGGAAATGTTACTATAACCACAATTATGAATGAACAGGAGGTGATGTAGATCACTTCCTATTCTTTCATAATCAATTATGTACAAACACTCAGCGATCACTGATTGCTGAGTGTTTGCACTAGCTCTCTATCCTGACAGCTGTCACAGGAGTCAGAGCGAGCGATGTAGGGAGGAGAGCTCAGCCTCCTGTGACAGCGCTGGGTGTCTCCGCCCACACCGCTCTGCCGGACTGTGACAGGAGGCTGAGCAGTGTGGGAGGAGAGACGCCGCCCGCTCACAGTACTCCCCTCCCGCAGCATTCGGCCGCCTGTGGCACTTTCTCTCCTCCCCGCTGGGACACAGAGCAGCGCCTGCGGGGAGGAAAGAAAGCAGGGATGTGTAGCTGCATTGGCAGAAAAATTGCACTTTCAGCATTTAGCCAAAAGTGCCATTTTCACACGTTATGTTTCGGCGGGCGATATATCTGTGCATCCCTAATTTAAAGGACTGAAGCCAGAGGGTCAGCATGCCAGACTGGCAATAAACATTTGCAGAATCAGAAATCAGTAATGGCAGCCTCCATCAAAAATGGTTTCACTCAACTGTCTGTAGTCCTGTCTATAATTTTACAATAAAAAGCACCCTACCATTAAAATGCTGTTGTATTTAAACACAGAACGCCAGGTAACTGGGAAAACATAATTTCATCCAGTTATGACATGACCAATCAGAAAAGGGAACAGGTGACCAAGGAAATTGACGTGCAACTGTACCTAATTTTCATATCACTCAGCTGTAGATCCTCAAATCATCTCTGAAGTGCTTCTGACACTGTCCTTTCTTCTGGAGGGTGGCTACTTTTGTTTCATATGTTCTCTGTGTGAGTTGAAAGTAGCCACCGCTCCAAACTCACACTCCCATAATAGACTATAACTTCAATACAAATTAGTAAACTAAACATGAGATTGTAGTCCATCCCAAGAGCGAGCCTAGAGCGTTGGCTACTTTACAACACACATAGATACCATAAGGAACTATAGGAGCCACTCTCCAGAAGGAAGGACAGCGTCAGTATGAATTTAGTGATGATTAGAGAATCTACAGCCGAGTGATACACAGATAATCTACATTTTTGTTAATATTTAAGGTACTTTTAAAATGTAGCTCCTGAGTTTAGTGTCACTTTCAGCATTTTTTTTTTCTTACCAGTGATTTGTCAAATTAATAGTAGCCTTACCATGGTTTGGTAGATGATGGTAGAGGGTTAACTGTACAGACAGTGGATGCTTACAGCTGTAAGAGCCGAAAGTATTGATTTTTGCCTGACATTCTGCTTTAAGAAACTCATCTTGCTCTCAAGACTGATGCCTTCAATTCCCCTTTAAGATGCTCATATTGCCATACCTTATCTACAAATGCTGTAATGAGCGAAATGCTTTCCTAAGAAAAACATGAGGGCTGATATTGCTAAGCTTCCTTTTTTCTGTTAACTGCCAGACCCGATTCTTCTCCTTTTTGCTCGGAAAGGTGTATATATCAGAGCACATATTGTTAAGCCTCACTGACAATCACATAGATTATTCCATCAGCATTGTGCAGTGGGAGGATGTCAGTATCAGATTGATTTAAATAAAGAGGCATTTTCTTCACAGAAACAAAATTAAGATTTCACTGGGGAACTGTGTACAGGTACAGAGATTCAGGCAATGCTCCCTTGAAAATATATACAATTAAGCCACTCCAAAAAGGGTAAATGGTCTGTGCCTGCTGAACCACATGGTGTCTTCTGAGCAGATGGCAACAGCCAACTTTTTTCCTAGGGCTAAAGGGACATTATAGAGTATCAGCATGAGCTGCTGGTGTAAAACACCACAGATACTGGTCAGGTCCAGCAGGAAAAAAGTTATTGTCAGTGTTTTGCTTAAAGCAGAATTCTGGCCGTATATTCTTGCACAAAAAGCCCCCCTTGAGGCCTCCCTACCCACTGTCTTCTTACTAAAAACGCCATATACTTAACTTTTTTAATATAGCCTTCTAGCTGGTCCAGTGATGTCACAGATCCTTCCTCTTTTTCCACAGATGGAGGGGGTCTTTACTATTAGGCTCTGGGAGTACTGTGAGCCCAGGCTGAGCAATGACACTTGTGGTATTCAAAGTCTGGGCACGCAGGTGATAGGCTGAACTATGATGGCTGCCTTTCAACCTGGAAGAGGACCAGAGGAAGAAGCTGGGGACAGTGCTGGAGCGTGATGAGGTTAATTAGTGCGTATCTACATATTTAAAGGAAGAATGAAGAAGCCAGGTTATTCCAAGAAATTTAATACTTTCGTTCTACCTCAGGGAAGGCTGTTTTGCATTAAAAATCCAGTTTATACAATATTTTTGTACAGGCCAGCCATGTAAAACTGTAAGATATCTTGAAATATTTTCTGTTGTGAAGAGGAAACTGGAACCTGTCATCAAGCATGCACATATCAGATGTCTCAACACCTGATATATACATTCCTGTTCCACCAAGCAGAACAAAAAAGGTGGCAATGACAAACGTGGAGGCAAATATAGAAAAGAAAACTATACCCCATGCAATTCATTTTACGTTATACATGAAACCTTTCATTTAAAAACAATAAACAAAAAACGGAATAAAAATTCAAGGAGGAAAGGGTAAGGAAGATAATGTAACATTTATAATAAATTACAATCTGTTGTCAGCTGAAAGAAACAAAAGATTAGTGTGTTGAAAAAACACAATAGATCAATGTAATAACACTCTTCCTATACAGTGCAAGCAATGCATGGCAGAAGATGTTGTTCCATACCTCATATAGAGTACATTTACAGTCTATTTATAAAAAGTCAGGTTTATGTGGGAAATTCTGGTTTTGACTGTTGCTTATTTACCAAGAAAGATCTATGCTGCAGATTAATGTTTCCAATTAATAAGTACATCCCATCAGGAGCTTTGATGCAAATTTTGCTAAAACATTTTACTACCAAAATTTGGCATAATAAATTGAATTATAAGGAGAAACGGGGCCTGTTATTACCTATCTTGCCCAGATGTGGACTCTATGTTCTCTCTGAGACTAATTTCACTTTGCTATGGAGGCCCAGAATTGGGGCATAAACTCTGCCCACCCGCAGCAGGCCCCGCTACCTGCCACCCTGCATGTTCTATAACCAAGTACATGTACAGTCTTGTGGCACAAAATAAAATGCCCCAAATGTTACTTTCTCTATATCAGGAATGAAACCTATCTCAGACAACATCCTGTTTCGTTGGGCACAACATGGTAGCCATGACAACATAGTAACCATGAACTTTTGATCTGACACTAAATTCTTCTCTACACACTTCCATTTGATTGATTAGAGCTGCTCTCACATTACTCTGAGAGGATTTACAATATTACAGCATCTCAAACCTAGACAAACGACACACGTACACACCCTGATATTAACTGGATTTTTTAAAACAGTTTTTTTATATGTAACTGAGAAAAATGAGTGCAAATGGTTTGGTAAATCTTTCCATTTCAGAATTCAAGCTTGACTAAGCTTACAATTTTCTTCTTGCCAACCAAAACAAACAGACCCAATTTTCTCTGCATGATAACACCTCTATACCACTGGAAAGAGGTTGTGAAACCCAGGCATCCATCAGCAACAAGGGGAAATCCCCGGGAGAGACAGAGTTAGTAGTAAATGAGATTTAAAGCTACACTGTAAATGTAAACGTTAGAAAGTGAAAAGCTTATATTTAATAAGGCAAACAGCAAGGAACAAAGCACAGTAACCCTTAGCAACTAACCAACTTGTACTCTTCTGACTGATATAGTCACAAGTGATCTTCTCATCGGTGCATCTATTTTCAATGTAAGGCAATCTATGGATACTTTAACTTAGGACAGCCAACCCAGTCTCATCATACGATAGGTTAAAGGGAACCCATTAGGGTAGAAATATATGAAAGCTGAAAATACTAAGCTACATGTGAAGGTTTTGGCTACAGTACAACAATTTCATTTTTGGTCATGCATTGGCCAACCATTGACTGTCTTATACTGTATACACAGTTCCATTTGAGTAGCACTGAAGCTCCTAGGCCCTGCATAGCTCAAAGTACTAATGAGACCATACATTATATCCCAACACTATCCTCTCACCTTCAGGCAGATGTAACCTGGTTGTTCTCTGACCGTACCTAAAATTGTATGGTGCACAGGACGTCTCACATTTAACTCCATATAATGGCACATGCTGAGCAATTGGATAGAGTTAAAAACAGAAAAAATTCTGCTTGTTCATTCAAACCTATGTGATGCAGTAGTCATCATCTTTGACAATATTGTTTCATTCGATCACATTCTGTATAGCACATTGGTTTCTTAACAAGCAGGACACTACTATTATTATATTAATACATATAAAACAATATTTGAGATAAATAATATATTTTTTCCGACCACTGCATCACTTCATGACTCAGAAGTGAAATAGGATGGATTCCTTCAAAGGATGGAACGATGGTGAACAGTGGGGGCACAAGCATCCAACTCAACTGGCAGTCTCAAATGCCAAAGATGCTACTGGAAGCTGCAGCTCTAGAATAGAGGGGAGGTAGAAAACAAGGGCCACCGGAGAGGTGAGCAAAAGAGGTCTTCTTTTTGCAGGACTTTAATCTTAATTTAGTTTTTTCCAAAGGCACGGTTATCCTTTAACTACCAAACAAATATTTGTATAAATCTTGTTACAAAGGAAAACCCAATTCTTCTGGGAACAATAGCTGGTCGTTCATATTGTCAGTGGAACATATAAATAGCATGTTACCAAATCATACATTTTAAAGTACGATCATAGGTTATCTGTAGATACCTTCATGTAGCCTGCTGTCAGATAAACCTACATTTATATTTAATGTTCATCTGAATAAAATCCTCTGAGAATTATTAATG
This sequence comes from Nanorana parkeri, assembly GCF_000935625.1. Classification (NCBI taxonomy): domain Eukaryota; kingdom Metazoa; phylum Chordata; class Amphibia; order Anura; family Dicroglossidae; genus Nanorana; species Nanorana parkeri. The sequence continues at coordinate 489,205 of NW_017307024.1, read as the reverse complement.
CCCATGTACGATACCTTAAATTTTATTCCTGTCTTAGTGACAACATTAGAACCAGAACAGGAAGTGAAGACAAATCTCCAAGGTACAGACACAGACAAAAATGAAAACACTCTTTCTCAGTAGAAAGGGGAAAGTTGGATCCCTAATCAGCTTTTTATTGACTCCTGTATCCTCTTTGTCGCTTCAACAGGAAAATCTCCCTTATAAGGCAAGGCCTCTGACAACAATAAAACCTAACAGAAATTTTAGACCTTTCCCTTTGTATACAAAACAAATAAAAAGTTTTGGTTGGCATTAACTCTGAATAATCATATCTCTTACCAGTAAACTTTTGAGGCATGGAGCTCTTTCTCTTTGCCACATTGCTGGCTAAACGGTCCAGGACCATTGCCCGTTCACTCCCTATCTCTGGCTTCATGTGTTTGGGCTCCTCTACAGCTGTGATATGGAAAGAGAGAAAATAAAGAACATAAAAAAACATTCAAATGTCCTTAACGTTGTGAGAAAATAAAAACCTGGCACTAAATATCAAGTATTTTTTTTTCTCACTGCTTCATTGTAAGGGAACTTGTGGTCAACATAAAGCAGCAAAGACAGATAAAACCTTCTACTTTTAAACAAAGAGACAGAATATACTGCTTGTGCAAACATCGCTATCTGCACGATCTAGAGGAAGTGACATGAAGACAGAAGGATTTGTAGGAAGAATAGACTAAAATTATTGTAAACAGAAACATGAATCTTCTTTGCAGACAGAATGGCTTACATAACCCTGATATCATTGAAAGGCTAATAACAAAAGCAACAGTGGCAAATAGCATAGTAAGCAACAAATCAGCAAAAACTAACCAAGAATGAGGATAGCATCTGTAAGTTGTAATGCCTGCCATTCTATATCAGTAGAACCATCTGTTTTATTTCTAACTGATGTTTGCCAAATACAACACTCTTGTTGTGCGCTATTATATGCAAGAATGCACATCTGAACTCATTGATGGTTAAATTACATTGCGGGCCATCAGTAGTAGGAGAACTGGTGGGACTAAAGCAGGGACAACCTGACCATCTTCAGAGCAGAAAATCTAAAACTTGCTCTAGAACACCCCATTAACTTCAGAGGTGGGCTCTGCCAACCTAGCATGTTTATGTGAAGGGAAAGGAAAAGGGATGGAGCAAAACAGTACAGGACATGGGACACCAATGGTGATGTGCTCTGCATTAACAGAGACTACATGTTCTATTCCTTAGCATAGTTAGTTAGTCAGTCAGGCAGAAAAAAGACACAAGTCCATCGAGTTCAACCGATAGAGAGCTCATGTAAAAGGAGGCAGGGAAATTATGATACCAGGAAAACTCCATCTAAATACCTTGAGGGTACCTTGTAGGCCCAAAGCCCTCTTACCTCTGCTCACTGAAACCACTGGGACTAACAGTCAGGTTCTGGTCTGTCTCAGGAGGGCAAACAATGGTTCCTGTATGGCCAAAGTCTGTGAACACTGTTTGCGTGCTTTATTCCTAACTGTAGCAATATTGTAGCAATATTCATGCTAGAATATATTTTATCTGATGTTTATGAAAAGCTTAAAGGAGTGTCCTTTGATTTACACATCATGTCAGTTCCAGCAACCTCACAAATCAAAAAAGTGTATTTCATTTCTTTTAATGAAAATTCTGCCTTTTTAACCCCCAATAGCCCTTATTTGACTGTGAATAGTCCTAATTATCTGTCCTAATTTAAGCATTTATATTTAACTCTTTCTATTTGAATTTTTTTGATTGTGCAAGTGCATTTGACCTGCAGTTAACCTCCTTCTGACCTGCATTTCACCTTTTGTAATGGTTTTTGCTTTCCCGTAGATTTGTAAGGAAGTGCAAAACCCATGTGATGCATACAAAAGCCAACTGTGTTATTTTCTATCTCTGATAAAATTAGACAAGTAATCTGACTACATCAACTGATGCTTTTAAAAAGAAATCCAAACTGGACTTGCTCAACAAAGCATACAGTCATGTGTTGGGGTGCTATAACCCATAATAAGCAATGGGGATTTACGGATAGCAGAAATATTAAATCTGAGTGCACACTTTGGGCTATTCCACTGTCCACATCATCACTATTATCTGCATTGCCTTCTTATAGAAGCTGAGATGTGTCCACTGTATAAAGCTAGAGCTAGGTGCACATACACACCACTTAAAAGAAGAAACGTGTCATTGCTGACTGAGGAAACATCAAACAATGTCTAGTGGTCGCTGCTTCCATCATTGACGCCATCAAGCAGGCTACAATAGCCGCCACTGTGATCGCAATGCACAGGCCATCTGCAAGCTGTCTTCTCTGAAGATACTGTGCATTTTGTCAGTATTTCCACTGAATTGGTTTGAGGTTTTGTATTCTCTCTCAATAGAGGGTGAGTACTCGGGTATCCTCGCTGTCTAATGGCAGGCATTGCTTCCTGTCCCTTCACATTTGTGGTCAGTGGAGGAAGGAGAGTGGAGCAAAGAGGGAGGAAGCCAGCAATGCACAAGACAAGAGTTGAGCGTGCAAGATGGTTATCAGAGGCTGAGTCAAGTCTTCTAGCAATTTTACATAAAGTATGCCAAACTGTACTGTTTTCGAGACATGCTGTACCTGCAGAAAAGTACTATCTATCGTATGATCTCTGAATAACATTGGCTGTAATATAATGAAGTGTGAAAACTGTTTTGCTTTCATCTAAGGTGCCATAAAACCAAAGCTAATATTTTTTTTTTTAACTGACAACTGTTATATTTTGTTTATATCAGCTCCTACCTTAAAGTGAGCCTATCACAAACCTGTAAAATCACTAACTAAGAATGTGATAAAATGCAGAAACAGAGGCTACCTTCAATTAGAATCTCATATCAATCCCATCGACGGATCTAGAGACACATGCAACTAAAATTCTGAGTAAATCTCAACTTTTCCTGTAAAAGCAGTGCTATACCCTACGTCTTCCAATCTAAAATCAAAACAGGAAATCTAGAGTATGGAAACAGAAATCTCAACTTTTCCTGGGAAAGCTGTGCTAGAAACATAGGTAAAATCCCATCAGAAAATCTAAAGATTAATAAAATGCAAATCGCAACTTTTCTTGTGAAAGCTAAGCTTGACTTTACCCCTTCTGACCTATAACCTGTTTAGAAGATCTAAAGACCCTTTCCCATCTACCATGTTTCATGGTGAAATCATGTTTAAGGTTGCTAACTGTACATGTTCTATATGCTTGTACTAAAAAAACTAACTTTTATGATTTAATGTAAGGATCTTAGAGGTGTTTTGTGGAAGACCTTGAGAGTACAAAGAAGCCCAAAACAACTTGTAGTGTTTCAGTGAACTGTTACTAACCCATGCATATACATATTTATTCTGTCTGGACACTGAAATAAAGTGATGCATCATTAAGTAAAGGTTAATGTAAGAAAGGCATTAGGTGGAAAGGTTCCCTGAAGAGGCATCCTCTCAGGGACCAAAGCTGCCATGTTAGTGAGGTAAGCAATAAACCCACCAGACTCATTAATATTTTGAAGATAAACACGACATCGCTCCTTATGTTCCTCCAGAGAGCTGCGCTGCTTGTAGCTACGTCCACAGAATTCACACTTGTATGGTTTCTCCACTGAGGGCAATAAAACAACAGCTTGTAGTCTGTATTAGAGGCACCCAACCATTCTTACCTCATAAGCCACACTCAGGTACACAACGTGGCAGTGGCTAACACAAAGTAAGACAAAACAATACTCAAAACTCTTGCATAGAAATAAACCGGTGATAAGAGAAACATGGAGGCTTCCTAATGCTGATCCTTCCTTCAAAAGATGATAGCTGCCCGGCCATCACAATTACCTTTTTTGCTATATTAAGGAATTGGTCCTGAAAAAGTACGCAGGTAATGACCTTGGGCTTTATTCTGACCTTCAGTATATGTATACTGATTCCAGGTCACTGACTTAGAGCTAACATTCAGACACCCCCACCCCACCCTAATAGCTAAGATCGTTAAAAAAAAACTAAATGGCCGAAATACTTATTAACATCTAAATGGCAGAAATACTTATCTAGATCCCTGCTCACATTATGCTCTAGCTCTTGAGACTATCTTCTTTCCTGCAGAAGAGGAGGGTCCCTTTTTTGTGTGTGATCACAGCATATTTCTCATTGGCAGTCCAACAGCAGGGTCCTCAAAAGACAACAAAGCAAACATAAAAAGGGGACCAGTCTACCTCAACGCTGAAGCCTCCAGTCATGACTTGTGGAAGCGGTGCCAACTTAGAGGAGTTAAGTAAAGCATCCAAAGGTGTTTATTTCAAAACGACTTGCCAGATGCATGTGAGGGGGTGAGACGGATGGGAGGTAAAACTGGAATGCCCTGAGATTGGCTTTAAAATAAAAAAAAGCCAGTGGGTCAGAATAACAGCCGGAAATCTAGCATTCCAGAAGATCAGCATGGGCAGCCTCCTAATTTCTCTCATCACATTTTTGTTTTTTAAACAACCATGTTAAAGAGTCAGCATACCCCCACCCCTGACTCAACCATGGGCACCATGCATCGTCTGTGCTTCTGTGGACTTTAGCACAGAAATATATTAACCGGGGAGGATTATTTCTTTTTTGGCAAGAGGATTAGCCTAATTCTCCCCATTAGAAACATATATATAACATAGCAAATGTGAGCCGTTACATAATGACTGGAGTAAGTGGGCAGGTTGGGAACATAAACTGTCTGCAAAACATAAGAAGCCCACCAGTGTGTGATTCAGTCTGCCAGTAGCTACCAAACCTGTAATGTCATATACACTATGGGTAGACTGACCCTTTAAATATTTAATGAAATTATACCAAATATGCAAACTCTACTTGCATGTATGACTAAAAGATGTATGAGATACAACAGATAGACACGCAGAGAGGTACTCAGTACCTAATAAGAGACTGCCAAAAATAACATCAAAAGGTTTCTAAGCCACTAGAATCACTGACCTAAATTTTATCGAACAGCTCACAGCAATGTGCCCAGTGTGGTTACATGTAAACTGGAGCAACATACTGGCTCAGTGGCTAGCCCTACCTCCTTGCAAGTCTTGGGGCCTGGATTTGATGCCCGCCCCCAAGATCCATCTGCATGGTGTGTGTATATTTTTGGTTTGTGTGGTTTTTCATTCAGGTGCACAGGTTTCCTTCAATGATTCTTTGCATGCTCACCACAATTGTCAGCCCTGTGCTGCTGACATCCCGTAGGCTAAATCAACGACTATGCCCGACTTAAGCCTGGACAGGCTAAATTGTATTTTATAACTCCTATGACTCAGGCCTTTGCTAACAGGCCAACAATGTAAATTGGCCAGGACAACTGACTGCATGTTCATTTGGTGGAAGAGACTGATATGAAATGGTTTCGTATATGTGCCGCAAATATGTTTGTGCAATATAAATAAATAATATCTTTACTATATGCTTATATCCTGTACACAAAGTATTAGTCAATCCTTGTGAAACCACAAGGACTTTATACATAGAAAAGTTCAGTTAGCTGACATCTATTGAGAAAAAACAATGCTCAGAGAAATATGTAGGTTGCCATTGCTGATGTCCTTCTGAAAATGCTAGTTGCCTGACTAATTTTCTTTATTAGTTTCTGAGATACTGACCAAGAAGGCAAATTGGGAGTTTCAAAGAGCAAGTAAGCAGATCAGACGTTTTGACATCTGTCACACCCACCCTGCTGCATATATCAATGGCAGGCTACATGTTTCCTTCAGCACAGACTTCCTTAAAAATGTTTCTATTGGTAAACTGACATGGTATAAGTTACGTGCACCATATCTACATGCTAATAAAGACATTTTAAGTGTGTTAGTGACAATTAACTGAACTCTTACAACGCTTAATGAACAACTTCACCAAAACTAGTTCAGTTGTGCATAGTTGCTGGCAGCTCAAGCACATGCTGGTTCCTTACACCTCTTGGGTACTCCAGTGTTAAGAATCGTCCACTAGAACTTCCAGTTCCGCCACTTCTGGCAGCTTATCACAAAACGAAGTAATGGAATAATCCTCCCCCAAAGGGTTCCTCATAATGAAGGATACGCAAATAACTGTATAGTCCGCTACAAGCAATGTCTTTATTATGGTTTTATGCGAAGGGTCGAGGCACAAACTGTTTTACAGGAGTACCCAAGAGAAATAGGAGTTTGGCAGGTGATTGAACTCACCAGAACAATTTGGAAGGAGTTGACCTTTAAATGTAGTGAGTGTGAGGAAATTTGAAGGTATGCTCACCAGAGTGTGTGCGGAGGTGCCCGGACAGGGCATCTCTCCTTTGGCAGGCGTAGCTGCACATATGGCATTTGAAAGGTTTCTCTCCAGTATGCAGCTTGCCGTGTCTGAGTAAATTCCCTTTCTGGGTAAATGATGCTCCACACTGATTGCACTGGAAAGGACGTTCCCCTGTAACAGGCAAGCACGGGCCTATAAGAGCAAACTCCATTCAGCATGTAAAGAAATAATTTGTGAACCACTACAACTATTCAGGAAGTACCATAACTTAATTCAAGCCTTAAATAGTGCAGCCAGATTTAGCATTTTTCTAAAAGAGCCCCTGGGCAGGGCCACAGTCACTTTACAAAATTCTTTGCTTTGCAACCTTCCTACTACAAAGATTACAACTAGAATCTCTGGGAGATATGAACCCTGTGGATATCTCAGATTGCACAGCCCATGCTTCACATCTTGTTCTGTTAAATACCTGGGTAAACTTCAAATTCTGATCCTACGTTTCTAAACACGTCAACAAGAAGTCAATCTCTTCCCACACAATGCCTTTACTACACTGTCTCATTTATTCATCATACTCAAATTTACTGTATTTCTGTGTCCAGACATGAGAGTCAGGCAGCAAACCCTTCCAATGTTTTATTAAATGTACACTGATCAGAACATTTGCTGTATGTATCAGTATTTTAACAGTTCTTAGAGAATAGGCTCTTGAGATCAAGGTACCTTTTCTGGTTTATGTTTCTTGAAGTACACTCAATGTGAGAGAATTATAAAGGTTGCCATTGTTGACCCATTTCTGAAAATGCTGGTAACCTGGTTGTCATGCTGACCTTCATTTTCAGTTTCAATACTTTCAAGAGTCACCAACTTAAAAATGTGTAGATAAAAGCACAGAAACATTGAGGGGGGAATTTATCATAGCAATTACGAGTATTTGAACTTGCACGGAATATATTTGACACACTTTGCGCCAGATTTATGTTGCTAGTGTAATGTTGGTCATAAATTAGATCAAATAGACTCCAGGAAGGAAGACTCATAACTCCGGGCAAAAAGCTTAACTGTCGCTGAAGAAGTGGTCATGGGGACTTCTTAAATTGCAATTCTTTTGTTAGGTGATGCTCCAGTTTCGGACAGCCGCAGAACAAGTGCAGATGAAAACAGGCGCAAAACACGTGCAATTGGAAAATAGTGCAAGCTCAGTTTAAATAAGGCGTACATTATAAAAGACAGATTTGTACATAAAAAAATGAACTAAGAGGCTAAAACTGTCGCAATTGCTTTTGATGAATTCCCCCCTAAGTATTTTAAATGCTCACTTGTAGTGTCTTTCCTTTCCATATATGATCTTCTATTTACATGCAATGTGTCTTTGAACTTGATAGGCTTGTAAAAGTAAAAATTCATGACTAAGGGGTCTATTCACGAAGCAGCCGAAGGATCTAGCAGTAGCTTCGGCCGATCCTTCGGCTAGCTTCGCCCCCAGGAACCCTTTGGTTCGGTAGAACCGAAGGGCTGCTGTACAGGCTATTCACAATATGCCTCGGCCACGCTGAAAGCCGAAGCTGGCAGAGCGGCAGGCCATTGGTCGGCCGACAGCATGCTTCTGACAGCTGGGCGGAGCCAGCCGTGATCTTACGGCTGGCTCCGGCCGTTTGCAGAGAGATCAGCGTCCCTGGTTACCAGCTAACCAGGGACACTGATCTCCAGACAGCAAACTCTCCCGGGTGCTCCGGGAGTCTTCCGCTCCCGGCTGCCCAGGAGAGAAACACTGCTTTTTCTTTATTCTGACACAGAGCCGTGTCAGAATAAAGAAAAAAAAGAAAAATCAGTGTTTCTCTCCTGGGCGGCCGGGAGCGGGAGACTCCCAGAGCACCCAGGAGAGGTTTTTTTTAAACTTTTTTTTTTACGGCAGCAGAACCGCCGGACAATAGAAAACTGTTGGACGGAGCTAGCTGTCATTGCTAGCTCCGCACAATCGTTTTCCATTTCTTTTTTTATACTGTTTTAACTATTTTTCTGTTCTGCTCGGTCCCTCTGAGGGACTGAGCAGAACAGCCGAGCGGAATGCCACTCAGCGGCATTCGGCTATTCACTCACTGCTGTTCGGCATCTATAGGAATAGACCGAACAGCAGCGAGTAGCCTGCCGGAGGTTCGGCTTAGCCGATCCAGATGTTGGATCGGCTAGCATGTTCGGCCGACCCAAAGCCACCCGATGTATTGCTGATTTCAGCATCCCTCTGATCCTGGTTCCTCTGATCCCGGATTTATTTTATTACTAAGGGCTTGACTTCCCCAACTCTGGGTTGAAGTCCAAGTTCTGGGATCTAAACCACATCTGCCTACAACCCCCTGTTCAGGGAGAATGCATCAGTGGCCAAAAACGGCTTCATCTTTAGGGCACAGAAAAGGGTTTTCCGACTAACAAGGATAAAAACAGGTTCACAGGCTTCTTTTACTTTCAGAAGTTTAAAGCTGAGCTGCAAATATAAAATAAATAATTATAACTGAATTCATTACTAAATCATTAAATGTATTTGTTAATGCAACTAGGGTAAAGACAGGAATATAACCTGTAAAAACATTGGTATCAGCCTCCATAGCCAGACAAGGAGAGGGAGGAGCAAAACTGGGAGCCAATCAGGTGTGCTGAATACAAATGTGATGATAAGGAACATGCTGAAAGGAGGAGAGAACCAAGAGATGACTTCATCCGGCCCCTGTTGCTCCTTTACAGACCAATCAACAGGATGGCTGTGGAGGAGCCTACTGTACCACCTCCACAGTCTATAACTGAGAAAGTAGTGTCATCTGCCTGGCTCTGCTATATGGCAGTGTAAATTTCAGAAATGGATGGATAGAAATACAACTCCTTTGGCTTATATTACAGGCCCCTTTATTGGCTTATATTACAGGTCCTTTAATGTATTTCCTGTGAGCATTTAGCTGTTTGTTTAAGATTTAATTGGCTGACTTGTTCAGTTTAGTTTTATAACAAAAATACCTATCCATTCAAAGTATGATTTTCCTAAACTTCTAAAATTTTTCAAAACCAAATAAATCCAATGTCCCAAAAAAATAAAGTGCCTCCCCTGTCTATGAAGAGCTTGAGAATAAATTGCAGGCAGCCTATTGTATGGAATATGGCAGCCACTACCTTAGATTTACTGCACTGAGAATTCATGTTTAGTGACATAGCTCTAATTGGTGTGCAGTGTTTCTTATTATAACACTGAGACTGATCATGGGTTTAGAGTAAAAGAAAAGCTCCTACTACCTAATTTTAACAGAGATAACTCATTTGTATATGGGATCTTCCAACCCAAAGAGCTAAAGCTCTGTACCAACATCCCAGTATTACCATATATAGTTTTAGGGACAAAAAACAATCATATAAAAAAGTACAAAAAGGTACAGTAAACTCCACATTATCCGGCATTCAAGCAACCGTAACTCTCATGCAAATGGAAAAAAAAAAATTGAGGATATACAGGTGAAACTCGAATAATTAGAATATCATGCAAAAGTAATTGCAGTAAGTGCTTGTACTTTTCAGAGGTCTGATATTGTTCTATGTACAATCCTTGTTTTATTGATTGCATGTAATAATCTACTTTTTTGAGGTTGTGGATTTGGGGTTCTTGGGGTTTTCATGAGCTGTAAGCCATAATCATCACAATTATGACAGATCACAGCTTGAATTATCTTGCTTTGCATTTAATGAGTCTATCTCATATATTAGTTTCACCTTTTAAGTTGCATTAGTGAAATAAATGAACTTTGCACGATATTCTAATTATTCGAGTTTCACCTGTATGTCCTCGATTTTTTTTGCTGTTGCTTCACAAAAATGTGGAGACTAAAAAATGTTGTTAGCAATTAAATTTATTTGCAAATGAAATTCTTCGTTTACATTTTGCTGCCAGCCAGCGGCTAGAGTCCACGGTCGGCAGCACAATTTAAACAATGGGTTTCAATAGCCAGACTGCTGTGGGATATTTCAAATTGCAATAGCCAAAAGCCCGCCCACCAAGCAGAGGAGCGGACATTCCTATGCTCATCAGCACTGTCTAGTGGTGGTATGGCACCAAGTTTCTTGCTGAACAGAATTCCAAATGTTTTGTCAGTTAAAACAGTACACATTAAATATGTATTTCAACTTTGTATTTAGCTGTTTTCCTGACGTTCTGCATGAAAAAAAAACCCCCAGGAATTATATCTAAAACGGATAATAGAGGTTGAGTTTAATGTGCTGCTGCTGTCCCTTAGAGCATAGAGCACTCCTAAAACGTGGACTTAAGTGCACTGGTGCCGTTAGCTCAATGCTTCAGTCTGCTGCCTACCTTCAATCCTTGCCACAATTTGCAGCGACTAATTTCATTCAGAAAATAGCTAAGACTAGAATGACACAGTGCACAGAACTGGAGCACTGAGTTAATGTTACAGCTGAGCTCAGGTCTCAGTATTAAGGGAGATGTATGTTGGAAAGGACAGCATTTGAATATATGTAATTCATAAATAAGGTTTACCTCCCATGGTCCTTATCAGATATAATTCTCGGAGCTGTTCTTTTAAAATACATGACTTACTGTCTTAGCATTTTTGTGCCAAGCATGTGACTAGAAAGTTTTAAGAGGCACACAGTAACCTGGGGTGCAGAACAAATTAAAATAATGTCAAATGAGCAAGGACAAATTCCTACCTGTATGGCTTCTCTTGTGCACCAGTAAAACGTTGAGGCTGTTGCAGGCCAATCCACAAATATCACAGTATAGTTTGCCTAGACCAGGCCTGTTGAGGTCATATGAGGAGCTGTGTCTTTCCAGCTGGATGTTTTTATAAGGTGCACAATCTGAACCATATCCATAGCTTAGGTCAATGCCTTCTGGGAACTCAGGAGGTGCTTGTGCTAATTCCATAGATTCATTTTTCACCTTTATCAGGTCCACTGACAATAGAAAGCAGAATCAATAAGCAAATGTAATTTTTGTCATACGTACACATTAAGTGATATTGTGATATTTTTTCCAATGGGATTAAAGACATAGGGAGATATGGGCAGAGAGACAAAGAGGCATAGAAAGGTAAGGGAGTGCAAATCATTTGTTTTCAGTCCTAAGATGTCAGGTCCGTCAGGATTTTGCGCTGAGAAGCAAACAATGTAGTGAGTAGATAAGGTCATGTAATGGTTTTGAGGATAATTTATTATAAACTAATTGTTTTAGGTTAAGTGGGAAGGGTGAGGTTAGGGACATAGTTGCGCACTATTTGACACTTCTTTTTTTTTTTGCACCCACATCAAGGTGAACCACACTGGGCTCCTGGCACCAAAGCCAACCTACCAGAGAAGCAGCATGTAAAAGGTGTAAGGGATGATCTGGTGTACACAAAGACTGAATATGAACTTACAAACTATTTATTTCTGTCTATAGCTTGCTGATAGTACATATTTGATAATGTAATAGAAAGACTGAATGCTTAAACAAAATAAACATTGATTCTGGTGTGTTGAGCCACTCTTGATCTTGTTTTTAAAATGTTTCTCTGAAATCCCAGCAGTGAGATCTACACCGCATAATTCCTGACAACCTTGAATGCTCACTCTTTCTACTACTACTACATTGGTGTTCTGACTTCTCCTGTTTCCTAGTGAAAATCCAATAGGAAGAGTGAGATTCCTCATATTCCAAAATATAAATATAATAAACCAACA